>NC_069504.1:1134087729-1134387729 GCF_027579735.1 Bombina bombina | reverse complement strand
GCAATCCTCACTGATTCTCATTTCCTCTGGGGGAGGTATGTAATTCATGGCAGTCATATTGTCTTTAAGCCTCTAAGCTCTCAAATATCTGAAAATCCACACAAAAAAACTTTTTAGGCTGTAACTCACAAAGCTGTGCTTTATCCAAAAGCTGCTGTTCTCCAAATAAGAGGCTCAGTCCTGATTCTAGTCACTCTGACACCATGTTCCATGTATAGAAATAACAACACTGCAAGTTGTTAGTGTAAGGAACCATGTTGCACTATAGAACTTTATCCAGGTCAGAGGTAGGAACAAGAAATAGGAAGTATAAGGCAATGCAATGTTACCATAAACAGAGTCACAGTATATGCACAATAACTCCATAACACCAGTGGAGGCTCCTCCATTTGTGCACTTCTGCACGTGAACCCCCAGGCAAGAAGAGAAAAAAAAAACTTTTTGCTAAATAAAATTTAATTTTTTCAAATAGCCCCCTATTAGAAAAATTATATTTTATTTTTAACACCAAAAATAAAAATACAGAGTTAAGTAGCTAAGTAGCGTAGCGCTGAATAGTGCAGAAGTGAGTGACGTCAGTCACATAATGTGCGGCAAGTGTGAGGGTAGGCATCATGTGAGGTACACAGCACTATGGGACATGCAGTTGCCATGGTAGCAAGATGCTAAACATCCACCCCGGGTGACACATTAACCCCAGCAGTGCCAGTGACTAGGGCAGGGTATTTTCCTGGCAAAAAGAAGACACAGAGGTGCCAACATGGCCTAGTAACGTCTATACACTAGAAAAACAATGTGAAGTAGAATGATACTCACAAATAAAGAGCACCCAAAAGTGCCAATCATGCAGACTGGCTCAATTAGCAGTGGTACAGCTCACTGAATGCTCACAGGGGATATGCTCAGATGAAAAACAGAAATCCTATTCTTTATGCATGCTCTCCAGTCAGGCTATCCCGATGAGCACAATTCACAATTGCACTAGTTTGAACAGGTTTATTGTTAATTTATAATACATGCGCTATTTCTGATGTGTGAATAAAACAGATTATTGTGTGCTTGCAAACTGCAGGATTCTCCCAGTCCTGTCTCTCTGGGCTTCCTCTGCTCACTGAGTGAGTATCATTCTACTTCACTTGTTTTTCTAGTGTATAGACGTTAATAGGCCATGTTAGCGCCTCTGTGTACATACTGACCATCCTTCTGACAGAGTGCTGATTATAAGGACTTACTGTATTCTATGCGTTTGTTTACATACTCTTGTTGAGCTCTTCTGGTAGCTCACACCAATGTGATAGGTGTACCTATATATTGCTTTTGGGTTTTATTTCTTTTAAGATTTGTTTGGAGGAAGTGCCCCCTATGGAAATAGTGTTTTTTGTATTTCCCTTTTTCTTTTCTTTTCCTGGACCACATGACTTTACGGTCACATAATGAGCATCAGGCTGCAAGCCAAGGGCTACTGCTGTTCACTGTGCAGGCATTGCAATAGCAGCAGCTAGATGCACTCAGTAGCAGACACTTTGTAAATAGCTATATATGTAACATTATTTATTGTGTGTACAGTGCACAGGTGTGTTATGTTTACAATAAAGCTATGTGAACATTAGAAAACATTTCCACTGTATGCTTAGTCGTTTCCATAGCAACAGTAACAGAGTGCCGCCATTTATGACATTTGCCTTAGCAGATCACTTCCGGGTTAAGTGTTCACACGTGTGCGGAGTCTGTGTACTAGGTAAGTGCCTGTTGTAAGTTACGCATTACCTCTGTAATATGTGCATTGGGTGCTGCTCTGTAATGGGGACATTTCCCGCCTGGCATATTATATGGTACAATGCTGTGTAATAATGAGCTTGTGCAGATAGATCACATTCTGCGGAACTGCTTACCAAAAGCAGCCCTTTGTGATAGGCAGTGATCACAAAGATTAATCACTAATTGTAGGGCTATTTACCATATTTGTCTCTGTATAGCAACCCTCTCTGGAAAATCAGTTCCGATCGACAATCACAATGCCCCCTTGACCATGCCCCTGACCACACCCCCGCAGGCACCACACCAGAAGGTCCCAGTTTCACCTATGCCTGTCACAGTGATCTATTGTTCTCACTGCAGGCTTTTCTCCCAGCCTAAATCCCATCCCTATAGACGCTTCATCGCACAGGCTGAACTGTGAGAGTAGGACTTCAGCCTGTGCTTTGTCTCTGTGTGATACACTGCACAGTGCACAATGTCATGGCCACGAGGCACTTCCCCCTCAACAACGCAAAAATCTCATTGTGGAGATAGCCGTTGAGTGGAGAGGAGCTAATACTAAGAGCTCAGTGCCACTTGCCAGAGAGATATTAATATATATATATAATATATATTCCATCCAGATTTGCTTTGAAATTATTAACATATTAGAGGGAGTGGAGGAAGTTGGAACTTGGGCAGAATTTTTTGAAAAAAAAAATTAGCTTAGTAATTAGTTTATTTTGATTTTGAGAGAGGCTGCATGCCTGGGGCCCTGAACAGTTAGTCAGAGTCAAAGTAGACTGTAGTAGACAGTGACAATTTACAAAAAGACTCAGGGCTCGATGATATATTGTTCGCCAGCTCAAACCTTATTTTCTCGCTGACACTCGCCGGGCTGCCCCGGTGCAATGATCGTAAAAAAGGGGCAGTCCCTGCGAGTTGCGAGATGGCTCCTATTAAAAGTAATGGAGCTCGCTGGATAGGGAAACTTCGCTCCTTAGTGCGAAGTTAGCAGAGAGCAGGGGGAGCACTTTAAAATTAAAATCCTGCAGCCAATATAACTCACATTACGCTGCTTTCTGCTTATAGCATCTTACATTCGCCTATATGTTCGTATGCATTTGTTTTTCTATTGGGGTTATAAGTGTTCGTATTGTTTTGACAAAAGCTCGCCACCTTTTAGTTGGCGAGAAAAAACTGTGATATCTGCAGTGCGAAAATCTTTATAGAATTACGCTGGGATTACTGAGACATTTTTATATACGCCCATGGAACGCCTATGTTCAGCCCATTTTACAAAAACACAACAATTACGCTTTACATTTTGTATTTATAAATTCAAATTTCTGTTTGATTTTTGCACATTCAGTGTACTACAATTACAATTTACGCTGTGAATATTTAATTTGATTTATTCCTGTGTAAATTAGATACTAATTTTACGTTTTTGTTAACATATGATTTTTGGTGAAGAATTTTGTTACGATTTTTGATGCACCTTAACAATACAATTTTTCCCTGCTTATTTTTGTGTGAATGATTCAAATATTTGTTTTGTATAATGTTTAAAATACGAATTTTGTTGTGCACATTTCATATGAAAATGCAGTATACGCCCCTTAGCGAGACACCCTGTTTTCAGGGTAAAAAATGGCTTTAGATCATTTCACAAGGGAAATAGAAGGACTGGCGAGCATTCTTTAATAATCACGCCAGCCCAGAGAGCTTTCAATCATTGAGCCCTTAGTTTAGTTTTAAATTAGCAGATACTTAGACATAATCTTTTTTTAACAGCTGCAAAGCTACTTACCTACAAGTTGTATACCTCATAACAGCTGCAAAGCTACTTACCTACAAGTTATATATTTTATAACAGCTGCCAAGCTACTTACCTGCAAGTTATATATTTTATAACAGCTGCAAAGCTACTTACCTACAAGTTGTATACCTCATAACAGCTGCAAAGCTACTTACCTACAAGTTATATATTTGATAACAGCTGCAAAGCTACTTACCTACAAGTTATATATTTTATAACAGCTGCAAAGCTACTTACCTACAAGTTATATATTTTATAACAGCTGCAAAGCTACTCACCTACAAGTTATATATTTTATAACAGCTGCAAAGCTACTTACCTACAAGTTGAAGTTATGCCGGGGCTGAATATTGCCATTTGAGGGGCGTGGCTTTCTCAAAGGGACGTGGCTTTCTCAAAGGGATGGGACTTTATCAAAGGCGCAGGGTCTTGTGCACCACCATCTTAAAAATTCACCAGCCGCCACTGCATAACACTGACCACCATCTTAGGTACTGGCAGACAGTCTGCCAGTATTACATTTTACGGTTTGCTTTATTTGTTGTTTTAAATAAATACTATGTATTTATTTATTTTCTGCAGTGTAGGATCCCCCCTTACCCTCCTACCTCCTTGATCTCTCCCAAATAGCTCTCCTAATGGTGTTAGCCAGTAACCAGTTCATGGATTTATATTTATTTATTCTTATGTATTATATTTTACAATTTTATGTAGTGTAGTGGTCCCCCACTTCCCCCTTCTTTGTGATCACTAATGTATGGACCCCCACCTCCCCCCTCCCTGTGATAACTACTGTAGGGTCCCCCACCCTGATTCCTCATTTTTTTCTATAGTGTAGTGTCCCTTCCCTCCCTCTCCCATCCACAGTATATTCTGTAAAATAGGGTTCCGCTCCTCTCTCCCACTCGCTCCCCCCTCCACCGCTGTGCCGGTCACCCGCCTCCCTCCATCACTCCTGAACCTCCCACTGGCATAAACAGAGATCATTGCAGACAGTGACACTGACCATATCACTGTCTGTAACGATCAGCCAGTCTGCACCCAAACAGTAACAGAGCACTGATTGTGCTCTGGTACCATATAATGGCAGTTATCTGCAGCAGATCATGTACTGTATCTCTTGTCACTTGACAACCGAGACTGCTGGAGTTTCTGAAGGGCTGACATTTATTTACAGCATGCGGTACGATGGGCTATGTACCTCATGACGTATATATACAACATGCGGTACGATGGACTATGCACCACATAACGTATATATAAAGCATGTGGTATGATGGGCTATGTACCACATGAGGTATATATACAACATGCAGTACAATGGACTATGCACCACATGATGTATATATAAATCACGTGGTATGATGGGCTATGTACCACATGAGGTATATATACAACATGCGGTATGATGGGCTATGTACCACATGATGTATATATACAGTATGCAGTACGATGGGCTATGTACCACATGACGTATATATACAGAACACGGTACGATGGGCTATGTACCACATGATGTATATATACAGTACGTGGTACGATGGGCTATGTACCATATGACGTATATATACATCATGTGGTACGATGGACTATGCACCACATGATGTATATATAAAGCACGTGGTATGATGGGCTATGTACCACATGACGTATATATACAGTATGCGGTATGTTGGGCTATGTACCACATGATGTATATATACAGTACGCAGTACGATGGACTATGCACCACATGATGTATATATAAAGCACCTGGTACGATGGGCTATGTACCACACAACGTATATATACAGCATGCGGTACAATGGGCTATGTCAGATTGGGTCAGGGAGTTAAACCTAAATATGCCAGTTTAACACAAAGCCCTAATTTAACCCATGCTTTGCCAGTAACTCACAGAGCAATGTTTTTTTTTATTTGCAAATATACATGTAAATAGAATAACTAAATGCACAGAAATAATTCTTACAGTCTCATTATCAGCAAATCAGGGGGCGCTAGTAGTTTTCTGGGTATCAGAGCCTGGTGCTATGTGGTCCATCATGTAACTGAGGAAAGCAAATGCTTTTATTAATGTTCTATATTAGTTCTGGGGCTCATAACCCCTTAGGATTAGATTAAGGGGCAAGATAACTTTTAAGTGTGAGTGATGTTGGGTTTTTTCATCATTTTGCATGTGACAGAGATAGTGAGCGTATTACACATTGAAAGAAAACACAATCACAGGAACGCAATCACATTTCACAGCCATTGAGTTAGCGTGTCTGAAAACGCTGTGATATAAATGCATTTGTATGTTGTATATAACAAGTTGTTTGACTGCAAATGGCTATAATTTATATATATATATATACGTATGTGTGTACATATGTATTTGTGTTTTACTGAACATATTTAACATTCCAATGTTCTTCACATACAGGATAATATATTTTTTATTGTAAATACATATTTCTATATACCTATACCTGTATATCTATTCCTATAGAAATATAGATAAAGATATCTATTTTACCTTAATAGAATCACATATATATAAAGAAATATATATTTAATAATAAAAAAATAAAAAAATTCTATGTAAAGAACAAAGGAATGTAAAATATGCATAACTTGATTCATGTTTCGCAATTTAGGTCTAACGCGGTGTTGAGTTAACGCACATGAAGAATCACTAATCTTACATTGTGTTATTGAAATATTACATAAAAATATAACAGCACTCTCTGGTCTTTATCAAGTAAACTTAAATAACTATTAAACATTTAAGTTTACTTGATAAAGGGAGGAGGAGGACGTTACCTTAAAGGCGCATACCCAGATACATTACAATATGTAATATTTCAATAACATGATGTAAGATTAGTAATTCTTCATGGCCCGGATTACAAGTTGTGCGGTAAACCCGTTGCGTACACACCACATGCAATGAGGCTGTACTGCAATTTCCATTGCTTTGCCATTACAAGTCACCATAATACTTTCTTTTCTTGTGCGGTATAGTGCGGTAAGCCGCATACCGCACTAAATCCAAGTTCCGATTCGGCTTTCTCATGCACGTATTCCCCTCTAGAGATGTGGTGACGGCAGTTTAGAGGTTAATAGGTTTATTTAGTGTTGGCGATGGGGGGGGAGGCAGTTTATGGGTTACTAGACTAGGGGCTTAAGTTAGGGTATTGGGTTTTTGTAAAACTTTCTTTTCTCCATAGACTTTAATGGGTAATGCGAAAATTTGATGTAAGCAGCTCTCATCCTATTGGCGTATTTGAATTTGTTAGCCAATAGGAATGCAAGGGTACCCCCATATAAAAGGGGTACCTTGCATTCAATCTTCAGTGTGTGGCAGACGATTGCATGAAGAGGACCTTCGTGTCGCTGATGACCTCTGCCAACCACTCAACCTTTGCCAACCAATCCGCCTCCGCCATGAAGATAGAAGATTGACCTGCGATGGATGAAGATGAAGCCAATTGGATGAATATTGATCACCGGACTTCAGCAATGGTGAGTACAGATTTTGGGGATAGTTTTGGGCTATTTTTATTATTTTTGGGGTTTGGGCTTTTTTTTTTAAAGATTTTTATTTTAGATGGGCTTAAAAAGAGCTTAATGCCCTTTTAAGAGCAATGTCTATACAAATGCCCTTTTCTAGGCAATGGGTAGATTAGGCTTTTTTTTTAGTTTTTAGTTTTTTTATTCTGGGGGATTGGGGTGTGTGTGGGGGTTTGCAATGTTAGGGGTATTTGCTTTATTTTTTTTTTAAGTGTATTTTAATTGGATTTAAGTTAGGGGTGTTAGGTAAGGGGGCTTAGTTATTAGTTTAATAATTGTGAGGGGTTGGCAGTTTAGGCGCTAATACTTTAATTAGGTGTTTGCGATGTGGGGGATGGTGGATTAGGGGTTATTACATTTTATTAGTGATTGCGATGTAGGGGGACAGCGGTTTAGAGGTTAATAGATTTATTTAGTGTTGGTGACGTGGGGGGTGGTGGTTTAGGGGTTAATAGGTTTATTTCTTAGTTATGATGCGGGCAGATGCAGATTAGGGGTTAATAGTGTAGTTTATGGGTGCTAATGTACTTTGTAACATATTTTGATGTGTTTTGTGAAACTTTTTTGTTTCGCAAAACACATAACTACAGGTCCTTGAATGCGGAATGTATCATTGTGATATCGCACAACTTGTAATATCAGTAGGTGACCATTCCGCACACAAAGGACATTTTTCAAGCGGTAAAGCCATACCGCACAACTTGTAATCCGGGCCCATTTGCGTTAACCCAACACTGCGTTAGACCTAAACCTGAAACATGAATTGCGTTACACATATTTCACAATCCTATGTTCTTCACATAGAAAAATTCTATGTTTTATTAATAAATATATATTTCTTTATAAATATGTGATACTGTTAAAATAAAATACATATCATGACTTATATATCTATAGAAATAGATAAACAGTTATAGGTAAATACAGAAATATTTAGAAATATAGGTGTTAGGTTTTACTTCTGCGCTCTCCATTGACTCATATAGGAAGAATACCTTAACGCGGTTTAGATATTTGGTTAGTGTGTGTCGAGTTTGTCAACTTGTAATACATGCCCAACCTGACATGTGCAAAAAGCTTACTTCTAGTGAAGTTTACTCTCAGGCGAAAGCGCTAAATAGAGGACCACTTGTAATCTGTCCCTTATTAGGCCCTTATTTAGACATATAAATATACTGTACATTATACATGAGGCTTTCCCAGTAAAATACGTTGCCATATACCATATCCCTTTTTAACCCTATTAAAACCTTTTTAACAATAATAAAATGATTATTATTCATTAAAAAGTATATAGATTATTGCAATACTATATTTTAATATGTTTTAGATGTGTTTTGTGAAAAATGTTTTTAACCTTTACCCTTTACTTTGAGTCTCAAAACACGCTAAATATTGTAGCACAGTTTCGGCTTTCGCTCGAGTGCAATCTATAACTTTCAACTTGTAATATGAGTGCCATTTTGTGTTGCGGCGCTATCCATTGAAAGAAATGGGTGCGCTGGAGCAATGTCGGCCACACTAACGCTTCTCTGGTAAATGGGATTTATCATGGACTTGTAATATTAAGTTGCGCGCTACTTATAGTTAGTTAATCTCTTGGTACCAACAGGAGATTTGTATTCAAGAAGTTAATAGTGTTTGGGTCCTATTAGATTATCGTGTGTTTGTCTTGACACAATCATGCAGAACTAAGCTGAAGGGTACATTTCTCTCTATATAAATAATATAAATGAAATCTCTATATGCAGTAATTTGAAGCAAAATATTAGTACAATTTTTTTAACTTCTCAAAAACTGTCATCTTAATTATTTGGCAATTTAGGGAAGGATTTATTATGTAATACTATGTTTAGAGCAAATGAAATATAGGTCATGCAGCAATTTGAAGTATCACACGTTCTGTCATATGTTTGCGTAGAAATATTTCCATGGCTTGCTCATTTTGTCACTCGAAAGACAGACGTTCATTTTTATTTGGGGACAAGCGATTCCATTATGAAATGCAGAGTTTAAAACACAATATTTTCATTAGCTGCCAGACATGTTTTCAGATGACAAATATGTGTGGTGAGTTCTTTGAGAAGGGAACGGAACAGAAATGCAGTGACAAAAGTGATATAGGACATTTCATATCACCGTATTGGCAGCCAAGCAAAAGTTACCACCTGAAGTCCTTGCACTTATTTGACCAATGAGATAATAGTTCCGTCATTTCCTGGCAGAAAATGAGCTGAAGCTGTAATGGTGATGGTTTGTAAACTCTCTCGGCTGTCATCTTCCAAGTGGTGTTTTTAGACATATTGCCTCTTAACTAGTTACTCAAAATATAGTGAAGTCACTTTAATAACAAAAAGCTGACAAGATTAAGCTTAGTGGTCAATTCATGTAGAAATATGTGAAATTCAAGCACCTGTGTGTGTTTGTATATTTATATATAAACCAAAAGGCCCATCAAGTCTACCTATATTACGTGTTGTTGTTTTTTTTAGGAAAGCCTTACACAAGTCCCAAGCATTTTTTAATTCCTTTGCAGTCTTTGTGGTTACCACTTCTATAGGAAGTTTATTCCATGAATCCACCACCCTTATACAAAAAATGCATCCTCACATTTCTCCTGAATTTGCTACCCTCTAACTTAAGACTTTGACCCCTTGTTTTACTATTTCTATATTATGGGAAATTATTTTAGCTTACACTTTATTAGGTCCCTTCATGTATTTGAAGGTTTCTGTCACTCTTTCCCTTCTCTCCTCTAAACAATACATATTTAGGTCATAAAGGCCTAGATTTAGAGTTTGGCGTTAGCCGTGAAAACCAGCGTTAGAGGCTCCTAACGCTGGTTTTAGGCTACCTCCGGTATTTGGAGTTATTCAAAAAAGGGTCTAACGCTCACTTTTCAGCCGCGACTTTTCCATACCGCAGATCCCCTTACGTCAATTGCGTATCCTATCTTTTCAATGGGATTTTTCTAACTCCGGTATTTAGAGTTGTGTCTGAAGTGAGCGTTAGAAATCTAATGACAAAACTCCAGCCGCAGGAAAAAAGTCAGTAGTTAAGAGCTATCTGGGCTAACGCCGGTTTATAAAGCTCTTAACTACTGTACTCTAAAGTACACTAACACCCATAAACTACCTATGTACCCCTAAACCGAGGTCCCCCCACATCGCCGCAACTCGATTAATTTTTTTAACCCCTAATCTGCCGACCGCCAACTACGTTATCCTTATGTACCCCTAATCTGCTGCCCCTAACACCGCCGACCCCTATATTATATTTATTAACCCCTAATCTGCCCCCCTCAACGTCGCCTCCACCTGCCTACACTTATTAACCCCTAATCTGCCGAGCGGACCTGAGCGCTACTATAATAAAGTTATTAACCCCTAATCCGCCTCACTAACCCTATAATAAATAGTATTAACCCCTAATCTGCCCTCCCTAACATCACCGACACCTAACTTCAATTATTAACCCCTAATCTGCCGACCGGAGCTCACCGCTATTCTAATAAATGTATTAACCCCTAAAGCTAAGTCTAACCCTAACACTAACACCCCCTAAATTAAATATAATTTTAATCTAACGAAATTAATTAACTCTTATTAAATAAATTATTCCTATTTAAAGCTAAATACTTACCTGTAAAATAAATCCTAATATAGCTACAATATAAATTATAATTACATTGTAGCTATTTTAGGATTAATATTTATTTTACAGGCAACTTTGTAATTATTTTAACCAGGTACAATAGCTATTAAATAGTTAAGAACTATTTAATAGCTACCTAGTTAAAATAATTACAAAATTACCTGTAAAATAAATCCTAACCTAAGTTACAATTAAACCTAACACTATACTATCATTAAATTAATTAAATAAAATACCTATAATTACCTACAATTAAACCTAACACTACACTATCAATACATTAATTAAATACAATATCTACAAATAACTACAATGAAACAAACTAACTAAAGTACAAAAAATAAAAAAGAACTAAGTTACAAAAAATAAAAAATATTTACAAACATAAGAAAAATATTACAACAATTTTAAACTAATTACACCTACTCTAAGCCCCCTAATAAAATAACAAAGACCCCCAAAATAAAAAATGCCCTACCCTATTCTAAATTACTAAAGTTCAAAGCTCTATTACCTTACCAGCCCTGAACAGGGCCCTTTGCGGGGCATGCCCCAAGAAGTTCAGCTCTTTTGCCTGTAAAAAAAAACATACAATACCCCCCCAACATTACAACCCACCACCCACATACCCCTAATCTAACCCAAACCCCCCTTAAATAAACCTAACACTAAGCCCCTGAAGATCATCCTACCTTGTCTTCACCTTACCAGGTATCACCGATCCGTCCTGGCTCCAAAATCTTCATCCAACCCAAGCGGGGGCTGGCGATCCATCATCCGGTGGCTGAAGAGGTCCAGAAGAGGCTCCAAAGTCTTCATCCTATCCGGGAAGAAGAGGCGATCCGGACCGGCAACCATCTTGATCCAAGCGGCATCTTCTATCTTCATCCGATGACGACCGGCTCCATCCTGAAGACCTCCACCGCGGACCCATCTTCTTCCGGCGACGTCCAACTGAAGAATGATGGTTCCTTTAAGGGACGTCATCCAAGATGGCGTCCCTCGAATTCCGATTGGCTGATAGGATTCTATCAGCCAATCGGAATTAAGGTAGGAAAATTCTGATTGGCTGATGGAATCAGCCAATCAGAATCAAGTTCAATCCGATTGGCTGATCCAATCAGCCAATCAGATTGAGCTCGCACTCTATTGGCTGATCGGAACATCCCGGAGCCCACCGCAACTCTAATAAATGTATTAACCCCTAAACCGCCGCTCCCGGAGCCCACCGCCACCTACATTATACTTATTAACCCCTAATCTGCCCCCCCCTACAGCGCCGCCACCTACATTATGTTATTAACCCCTAATCTGCCGTCCCCAACGTCGCCAGCACTATATTAAATTTATTAACCACAAAACCTAAGTCTAACCCTAACACCCCTTAACGTAAATCTAATTTAAATAAATATAAATAGAATTACTATCATTAACTACATTATTCCTATTTAAAACTAAATACTTATCTATAAAATAAACCCTAAGATAGCTACAATATAAATTATAGTTACATTGTATCTAGCTTAGGGTTTATTTTTATTTTACAGGCAAGTTTGTATTTATTTTAACAAGGTAGAATAGTTACTAAATACTAAAAAACCCTAGCCTAAACTACCAATAGCCCTTAAAAGGGCCTTTTGCGGGGGAATTGCCCCAAAGTAATCAGCTCTTTTACCTGTAAAAAAAAATACAAACAACCCCCCCAACAGTAAAACCCACCACCCAAACAAGCAACCCCCCCTAAAAAATACTAACTAAAAAAACCTAAGTTCCCCATTGCCCTAAAAAGAGCATTTGGATGGGCATTGCCCTTAAAAGGGCAGTTAGCTCTTTTGCAGGCCCAAACCCCTAACCTAATAATAAAACCCACCCAATACACCCTTAAAAAAAGTTAACACTAACCCCTTGAAGATCACCTTACCGGGAGAAGTCTTCACCCAACCGGGCTGAAGTCCTCAACGAAGCCGGGAGACGTCTTCATCCACGCCGGGCAGAAGTGGTCCTCCAGACGGCAGAAGTCTTCATCCAGACGGCATCTACTATCTTCATCCATCCGGCGCGGAGCGGGTCCATCTTCAAGACATCCGACGCGGAGCATCCTCCCTGGCCGGCGACTACCCAATGAATGAAGGTTCTTTTAAGTGACGTCATCCAAGATGGCGCCCCTTAGATTTCTGATAGAATTCTATCAGCCAATCGTTATTAAGGTAGAAAAAATCCTATTGGCTGATTGCTTCAATCCTATTGGCTGATTGGAACAAACAATATAATGCGAGCTCAATCCTATTGGCTGTTCCAATTCTTTTTTGCTTAAAAATCTCTACAAAGCTCAGAAAAATTGTATTAATGAAATTGCCATATTGATATTTAAGAGGTTAAAATAAAAAATTGCCTTTACAGAATTAGGGCTTCATATTACTGGACAGATATTTTATAGAATCTCACAAGTACAGAGAGCTTTATAGAATCTCACAAGCCCAGAGAGTTTTATAGAATCTCTCAAGCCAAGAGAGCTTTGTAGAATCTCACAAGCCCAGATAGCTTTATAGAATCTCACAAGCCCAGAGAGCTTAATAGAATCTCACAAATCCAGAGAACTTTATAGAATCTCACAAGCCCAGATAGCTTTATAGCATCTCACAAGCCCAGACAGCTTTATAGAATCTCACAAACCGAGAGAGAATTATATAATCTCACAAGCCCAGAGAGCTTTATAGAATCTCACAAACCCAGAGAGCTTTATAGAATCTCACAAGAACAGAGAGCTTTATATTATCTCACAAGCCCAGAGAGCTTTATAAAATCTCACAAGCCCAGAGAGCTTTATACAATCTCACAAGCCCAGAGAGCTTTATAAAATCTCACAAGCCCAGAGAGCTTTATAAAATCTTACAAGCCCAGAGAGCTTTATACAATCTCACAAGCCCAGAGAGCTTTATATTATCTCACAAGCCCAGAGAGCTTTATAAAATCTCACAAGCCCAGAGAGCTTTATACAATCTCACAAGCCCAGAGAGCTTTATAAAATCTCACAAGCCCAGAGAGCTTTATAAAATCTTACAAGCCCAGAGAGCTTTATACAATCTCACAAGCCCAGAGAGCTTTATAAAATCTTACAAGCCCAGAGAGCTTTATATAATCTCACAAGCCCAGAGAGCTTTATATTATCTCACAAGCCCAGAGAGCTTTATAAAATCTCACAAGCCCAGAGAGCTTTATAAAATCTCACAAGCCCAGAGAGCTTTATAAAATCTTACAAGCCCAGAGAGCTTTATACAATCTCACAAGCCCAGAGAGCTTTATACAATCTCACAAGCCCAGAGAGCTTTATACAATCTCACAAGCCCAGAGAGCTTTATAAAATCTCACAAGCTCAGAGAGCTTTATAGAGTTTCACAAACCCAGAGAGGTTTATATAATCTCACAAGCCCAGAGAGCTTTATAGAATCCCACAAACCTAGAGAGCTTTATAGAATCTCACAAGCCCAGAGTGCATTATAGAATCTCACAAGCACAGAGAGCTTTATATAATCTCAGAAACCCAGAGACTTTTATAGAATCTCAGAAGCCCAGAGATCATTAACGTAGAATGTCGCCATTGGTTAGATGCAGAAATGCTGCAAAAATTTATTGACAAAAATCAAATCCCTCTGGGTTTAAGAGTTTTTAAAAATTGCTCTTTTAAAGAAGATGAAAATTTACTATCTAAATGGGAAGAAACTCTGACTGATTGTTCTATTAAATTAATGAAAATGTTGTTTACACATAGGAGAGTTTTAGTAGAAAAGGCCTCTAAAGAAATAGATATAATCCAAAATCATTTGGAGAAATTTAAACCACTAAAAGAATATGGCGAACTGAACAGTATGGTGCTGGTAAGAACTGACCAATTTCAGAAAGAATTAATAAAGAATAAGAATCGCAAATTGGCACGTGATGAGGACTATTCAAGAGAATACCCTACCAGTATTCGAACCAGATACCCTTTTAGACCATTTATGTGAGTTATATACAGACACATTTTAAACCAAAATCTAATTTTTGTCCTAGACCAAGTAATAACGCACACATAGAGATCTTTAAAGAATTGGTTAATGAAGATTTTAATCTGATATCCAAGAATCTAAAAAGGAGACCTAACCTCTACCCTAGTGAGAAGAGAGCATTACAATCTTTGAAAGATGACCAAAATTTAGTGATCAGACAGGCTGATAAGGGTGGGGGGATTGTCCTTCAAGATATAGAGGATTATTTAAAAGAAGCTAGGAAAATATTACAGGACAAATCATATTACACATTATTGACTAGTGATCAAACTTGCCAGTTCTTATCAATTTTAAAGGATATAATAAACTTTGCTTATGGTGAAGATATGATAAATAAAAAAGAAAAAGAATATTTGGTACCTAAAGAACCTAACCATGCGTTCTACTACCACTTATCTATGATCCATATCCATATCCATATGGATCCCATATGCCCTCCTGGGCGTCTGATTATAGCCGGTATAGGCAGTTTGACAGATAACATATCCACTTTCTATTCATGAACATCTATGGATTACCTGTGATGTTCAGGTTCTATTTTCCAATATTCCCCATGATATGGGGTTAATAGCGGTCTCAGAATTCCTATACAAAGATTGTTTTATTCCTGAGGCTCAGAAACAACTTATTCTCCAATTAATTTCCTTTATTCTAAGGCATAATTATTTTGTCTTTCAAGACTAATTTTACCTTCAGATTAAGGGTACTGCCATGGGTACTAGGTTCGCCCAGAACTATGCCAATCTATTTATGGGTGCTTTCAAACAGGAATATATTTATGATTCCAGCTTTGGAGCGAACCTAGTAATCTATAGCAGATACATTGACAATCTTATTTTTGTCTGGAGGGGTAGAGAGAACTCAGCACAAATTTTTGTGAATCACCTGAATAACAACAACAGGGGCATAAAATTCACCATCTGTATTCATCGTCTTTTTAGATCTTTCTTTAAAGATTAATCAGGACAATAGAATTACTATTACCACTTTCTTTAAAAATGTGGACTACAACAGTTATTTAAACTATTCAAGTTACCACCATCATCCTTGGAAGAAAAACGTCCCTTATGGACAGTTTAAACGAATTTGATGTAACTGTAGCAACATCAAAGACTAGATTTCGAGAAAAGGGTTATCCCGACAGTTTGGTGGAAAGTGGCTATAGAAGGGCTTATAATGATAATAGAGACAATTACTTTTCAACTAAAAAGAACATCAAAACTGAGAACCCTATAAATAAAGTAATGTTCATAACCCAATATAACTCTAATTATGAACAAATTAGGGATATTCTGACTAGACAAAAGATCCAATCTTAGGAGATATTAATAATGATAAAACTGTGGTAGTCTTTAAAAGGGCACCAACCTTGAAAAACATCCTAGCACCCAGCAAGGTTGTTAAACAGAAAAGATGTGAAATGCAAAGACACATTTTAAATCTCATGTAACCAAGAAAATGTATCCCATCTCAGACAAGATCACATGTGCATCTAATTATCAGCTAGATTACGAGTTTTGCATTATAAGTGAAAAAGCATTGTTATGCTTCATAGCGATGTTTTTTCCGCTATTACCAGTCTTGCAGGTATAGGTGTACCGCACATCTTTTTGACCGTCACGCAACGTCAGTACCGCACTTTTAAAAAAGTCCTTTTTCAATGGGACTCTCATAGCACCGGTATTACAAGTTTGCCTGGGACGCCAGAAAGTGAGCTTTATAACCACAATATATGTACTGCCATATAAAGTCAGTAGTTATGAGTTTTACGTTACAAAGCTATTTAACAGCTTACAAAGGTTATTTAAGCTTAACTGGAGCTTTTTGTAAGTATTTTAGATTTGTATAGGTTGAACTCGATAGAGTTCAGTCTTTTTTCAACCTTATCTACTATGTTACTATGTAAAGCTGAATCATAAAACTCATAACTAAGTGTTAAAAAGTACACTAACACCCATAAACTACCTATTAACCCCTAAACCAAGGCCCTCCCGCATCGCAAACACTAATATAAAATGATCAACCCTTCCGCTCCGGACATCGCCGCCACTTAAAGAATGTATTAACCCCTATTCCGCCGCTTCCCGACATCGTTGCCACTATAATAAACATATTAACCCCTAAACCACCGCTTATCCGCATAGCAAACACAATTTAAATATTATTAACTCCTAATCTGCTGTCCGTCCATACCGCCGCTATAATAAACCTATTAACCCCTAAACCGCTGCCCTCCAGCATCACTACATAAATATAGTAACCCCTAAACCTAACCCTAACGTAACCTTAAGCCTAAGTCTAACCCTAACCCTAACATCCCCTAACAAATATAATTAAAATAAATCTAAATAAAACTTAAAATTATTACCTAAATAACCTATTTAAAACTAAATACATATTTACCTGTAAAATAAAACCTAAGCTAGCTACAATATATCTAACAGTTACATTTTAGCTATCTTAGGTTTTATTTTTATTTCAAAAGTAGTAAGTTTGTATTTATTTTAACTAGGTAGACTAGTTAGTAAATAGTTAGCTATTTAATAACTACCTAATTAAAATAATTACAAAGTTACCTGTAAAATAAAACCTAACCTGCCTTACACTAAAACTTAACATTACACTAAAATAAAAAAATAAAAAATAATCAAATACAATTATCTAAATTACAAAAAAAAAGTAAACACTAAATTACACAAAATAAAAAAAGAAATTAACCAAAATAGAAATGAATTACTCCTAATCTAATAGCCCTATCAAAATAAAAAAGCCCCCCCAAAATAAATAAAACCCTAGCCTACACTAAACTTCCAATAGCCCTTGAAAGGGCCTTTTGCGGGGCATTGCCCCAAATAAATCAGCTCTTTTACCTGTAAAAAAAATAGAAACAACCCCCCAACAGTAAAACCCAACACCCACACAACCGACCCCCCAAATAAATCAGCCAATAGGAATTAAAGGTGAAAAAATCCTATTGGCTGTTGCAATCAGCCAATAGGATTTAGCTTTCATCCTATTGTCTGATCCAATCAGCCAATAGGATTGAGCTTGCATTCTATTGGCTATTCCAATAGAATGTGAGCTCAATCTTATTGGCTGATTGGATCAGCCAATAGGATGAAAGCTCAATCCTATTGGCTGATTGCAACAGCCAATAAGATTTTTTCACCTTTAATTCCTATTGGCTGATTTATTTGGGGGGATTGGTTGTGTGGGTGGTGGGTTTTACTGTTGGGGGTTGTTTCTATTTTTTTTTACAGGTAAAAGAGCTGATTTATTTGGGGCAATTGGCTGATAGAATTAAATCAGTCAATCGGAATATAAGGAACACCATCTTGGATGACGTCTCTTAAAGGGAAACTTCATTCTTCAGTGACCATCAGAAGAAGAGGTTGTTCCGCGTCGGATGAATTGAAGATGGACCTGCTCCTCGCCGGATGGATGAAGATAGAAGATGCTGTCTGGATGAAGACTTCTGCCCGCTTGGATGAAGACTTCTGCCGGCTTCGATGAGGACTTCTGCCCGCTTGGATGAAGACTTTTGCCGCTTGGATGAGGATGGATGTCCGGTCTTCGAAAACTGTAAATGGATGGTCAGGAGTTAGTGTTACATTTTTTTAAGGGTTTATTGGGTGGTTTTTATTTTTAGAGTAGGGTTTTGGGCAATGTAAAAGAGCTGAATGCCCTTTTAAGGGTAATGCCCATCCAAATGCCCTTTTCAGGGCAATGGTTAGCTTAGGTTTATTTAGATATGTTTTTATTTTGGGGGGTCGGTTGTGTGGGTGGTGGGTTTTACTGTTGGCGGGTTGTTTGTATTTTTCATTTTACAGGTAAAAGAGCTGATTTCTTTGGGGCAATGCCCCGCAAAAGGCCATTTTAAGGGCTATTGGCAGTTTAGTGTAGGCTAGGGTTTTTTTTTTAATTTGGGGGGCTTTTTTATTTTGATAGGGCTATTAGATTAGGAGTAATTCATTTTTATTTTTGATCATTTGGTTTTTTATTTTGGGAAATTTAGTGTTTGTTTTTTATAATTTAGATAATTGTATTTTCTTAATTTAATTTATTTTATTGTAATGTTTTAGTGTAAGGCAGGTGAGGTTTTATTTTACAGGTAAATTTGTATTTATTTTAGCTAGGTAGCTAGTAAATAGTTAATAACTATTTACTCACTTGTCTAGCTAGTTAAAATAAATACACACTTACCTTTGAAAAAAAAAAAAAAAAAACCTAAGCTAGCTACAATGTAACTATTAGTTATAGTGTATCTATCTTAGGTTTTTTTTACAGGTAAATATTTAGTTTTAAATAGGAATTATTTAGGTAATAATTGTAAGTTTAATTTAGATTTATTTTAATTATATTTAAGTTAGGGAGGGTTAGGGTTAGACTTAGGCTTAGGGTTACATTAGGGTTAGGGTCATGGTTAGGGTTACGTTAGGGTTAGGTTTAGGGGTTAATAACTTTAATATAGTGGCTGCGACATTGGGGGTGGCAGATTAGGAGTTAGGATTGAGCTTGCATTCTATTGGCTATTCAAATAGAATCTGAGCTCAATCTTATTGGCTGATTGGATTTAGCTTTCATCCTATTGTCTGATCCAATCAGCCAATAGGATTGAGATTGCATTCTATTGGCTATTTTAATAGAATGTGAGCTCAATCTTATTGGCTGATTGGATCAGCCAATAGGATGAAAGCTCAATCCTATTGGCTGATTGCAACAGCCAATAAGATTTTTTCACCTTTAATTCCTATTGGCTGATTTATTTGGGGGGATTGGTTGTGTGGGTGGTGGGTTTTACTGTTGGGGGTTGTTTCTATTTTTTTTTTACAGGTAAAAGAGCTGATTTATTTGGGGCAATTGGCTGATAGAATTAAATCAGTCAATCCGAATATAAGGAACACCATCTTGGATGACGTCTCTTAAAGGGAAACTTCATTCTTCAGTGACCATCAGAAGAAGAGGTTGTTCCGCGTCGGATGTATTGAAGATGGACCTGCTCCTCGCCGGATGGATGAAGATAGAAGATGCTGTCTGGATGAAGACTTCTGCCCGCTTGGATGAAGACTTCTGCCGGCTTCGATGAGGACTTCTGCCCGCTTGGATGAAGACTTTTGCCGCTTGGATGAGGATGGATGTCCGGTCTTCGAAAACTGTAAATGGATGGTCAGGAGTTAGTGTTACATTTTTTTAAGGGTTTATTGGGTGGGTTTTATTTTTAGAGTAGGGTTTTGGGCAATGTAAAAGAGCTGAATGCCCTTTTAAGGGTAATGCCCATCCAAATGCCCTTTTCAGGGCAATGGTTAGCTTAGGTTTATTTAGATATGTTTTTATTTTGGGGGGTCGGTTGTGTGGGTGGTGGGTTTTACTGTTGGCGGGTTGTTTGTATTTTTCATTTTACAGGTAAAAGAGCTGATTTCTTTGGGGCAATGCCCCGCAAAAGGCCATTTTAAGGGCTATTGGCAGTTTAGTGTAGGCTAGGGTTTTTTTTTTAACTTGGGGGGCTTTTTTATTTTGATAGGGCTATTAGATTAGGAGTAATTCATTTTTATTTTTGATCATTTGGTTTTTTATTTTGGGAAATTTAGTGTTTGTTTTTTGTAATTTAGATAATTGTATTTTCTTAATTTAATTTATTTTATTGTAATGTTTTAGTGTAAGGCAGGTGAGGTTTTATTTTACAGGTAAATTTGTATTTATTTTAGCTAGGTAGCTAGTAAATAGTTAATAACTATTTACTCACTTGTCTAGCTAGTTAAAATAAATACAAACTTACCTTTGAAAAAAAAAAAAAAAACCTAAGCTAGCTACAATGTAACTATTAGTTATAGTGTATCTATCTTAGGTTTTTTTTACAGGTAAATATTTAGTTTTAAATATGAATTATTTAGGTAATAATTGTAAGTTTAATTTAGATTTATTTTAATTATATTTAAGTTTGGGAGGGTTAGGGTTAGACTTAGGCTTAGGGTTACATTAGGGTTAGGGTCATGGTTAGGGTTACGTTAGGGTTAGGTTTAGGGGTTAATATATTTATTTAGTGTTAGTGATGTTGAAGGCTAGAGGTTTAGGGGTTAATAACTTTAATATAGTGGCTGCGACATTGGGGGTGGCAGATTAGGAGTTAATAACTATAATGTAGGTAGCGGCGATTTAAAGGGCGGCAGATTAGGGGTTAATAAGTTATTTAGGTGGCAGCGATGTTAGGGGCAGCAGATTAGGGGTTAATAACTGTATGTAGGTTGCGGCGATGTCGGAGGCGGCAGATTAGGGGTGTTAAGACATGGTTTTTATATTAGGGTGTTAGGTTTAAACATAACTTTTTCTTTCCCCATAGACATCAATGGGGCTGCGTTACTGAGTGAGCTTTTTTTTCCACGATCATCTACAAAACCTGTAATAGAAGCGCTATAGGGAGGTGAAATACCACCGCTTTTGTGGCGGTCGTTAATTTTCCTATATCGCTCCAACCTCGTAATCTAGCTGTATGTGATTTACCTGTTATCTTGTGTTTGTGGCATCCAATATTTAGGACACACCTGCAGACGGCTCAGCCATAGATGGTCAGAACACTATTGCAATATGAAAAAATATTTAAAATTGCATAGTGTTTCTAGACATTGCAATCTAAAAGATAAAGGTAATTTGGAGTGTTTCTCATTGAGAAATCATTTATCTATAATAGGTTCCATAAGTTGAGACAGAGAGAGACTTTCTGGATCCACAAATTACAAACCCTTTATCCTTCTGGACTTAACATGAATGTGGATATGGCGGCTTTCGACTGACTCCACCTATGAGAACTAGATAGTCATGCATTTGTGTATATAAAAAACACTACTGATCTAAATATTATCAACATATTTAGTCCCTCTTATAGTCATACAATAAACTGCTCACCCCTGATTGAATGCTCATACTATGTATATATAGTCGTATGCAAAAGTTTAGGCACCCCTGAAAATTTCCTTGATTTTCATTTATAAATAATTGGGTGTTTGGATCAGCAATTTCATTTGTTCTATCAAATAATTGAAGGACGCAGTAATATTTTAGTAGTGAAATGAGGTTTATTGGATTAACAGAAAATGTGCAATATGCATCCAAATGAAATTAGACAGGTGCATAAATTTGGGCACCCTTGACATTTTTGTTG
This sequence comes from Bombina bombina, assembly GCF_027579735.1. Taxonomy (NCBI): domain Eukaryota; kingdom Metazoa; phylum Chordata; class Amphibia; order Anura; family Bombinatoridae; genus Bombina; species Bombina bombina. The sequence goes on along the minus strand of NC_069504.1, from coordinate 1,134,365,762 downwards.
ATTTGAATACCTGTAACTACCTAGCACTGATTAATTGAAACACACATTTGGTTTGGTGAGCCCATTAAGCCTTGAACTTCAAAAACAGGTGCATCCAATCATGAGGAAAGGCATTTAAGGTGGCCAATTGCAAGTTGTTGTTCTCTTTGACTCTCCTCTGAAGAGTGGCAACATGGCCTCAAAACAACTCTCAAATGACCTGAAACAAAGATTGTTCAACATTATGGTTTAGGGGAAGGCTACAAAAAGCTATCACAGAGATTTAAGCTGTTAGTGTCCACTGTGAGGAACATAGTGAGGAAATGGAAGCACACAGGCACAGTTCTTGTTAAGGCCAGAAGTAAAATATCGGAGAGGCAAAGGCAAAGGATGGTGAAAACGGTCAAAAACATCCCACAGACCACCTCCAAAGTCCTACAACATCATATTGCTGCAGATGGTGTCACTGTGCATCGTTCAACAATTCAGCGTATGGGAGAGTAATGCGGTAGAAGCCTTTTCTGCACACATGCCACAAACAGAGTCGCTTGAGGTATGTAAACACACATTTGGACAAGCCAGCTTCATTTTGGAAGAAGGTGCTGTGGACTGAGGAAAAAAGATTGAGTTATTTGGTTATAACAAGGGGAGTTATGCATGGTGGCAAAAGAACACAGCGTTCCAAGACAAACACTTGCTAGCCCCAGTAAATTTTGGTTGATGTTCCATCATGCTGTGGGGCTGTGTGGCCAGTTAAGCTCCTATAAATTCTCTCAGCTTACTCACAATGTTAGTCTTGATAAAGGCCAGGAGTACATGGCCGAAACGCGTCGACTGATTTGAGTAAGCATATTACTGATATACCCACTTAACAGTTTGTATATATTATAGTATTGTTTGTTTTCTTTACAGGTTTTTGCACAATGTTATTTGGTTTTTGATTGGATCATACTGAGCTACAACTTCATTGCACAGAAATCACTATATCACATTGGACACTTTTTTAATCACCTTGAATACTCACTTTTTGCCACATAAACTGGAGGATTCTCACATTTTTTGCAAGGTTACACATTTTTTCTACATTTTTCTACATTTTTTCTACATTTTTTCTACATTTTTTTCCCCTTTTTTTCACATTAAGTGATCACACATTTTTGGATTTTCCATTTTCTCACCATTTCAGGCACAGGACACACACTGCTTTGGAATTATTTCAGAATTGGTCACGGACAGAGACACTAATTTTTTTTTTGCCATATTGTGATTTAATTGGACAAATATAACCATAAGAACATTTACCACCATCTGGACTGTTTCTAAATAAACTACTCCAATTAGGACACGTGGCCTAATTAGGATACTTGGTCTATAAGATCAATTATTGCAAAAAGGTTTTTATTGTGCATTCCCATTTTTTGCATTTATTTTATTGTAACATGGATCCATGATTTTATATGATTGTTATTTTTATTTCTATTTTTAGGACTGTGTATGTTTTTAAGTAGATCTGAGATATTTTAACATTTTTGTGTGGATTAAACATTGATATACATTCTTAAAGTTTACAACTAATTTATAGTTATTATACTATTTGTACATCGATTCCACCAACGTCAACAAGAGAACCTACATTGTGGACACCGCTCTATCAGTCTAACAGGTGTCCCCATTCCCTACCTCAGCCTTTTTTGGCGCTCACCTCCACCCCCATCTATTTTCTACTTTCATATTGGGTACACTAGGGACCCGCTGAGGAGAGCCAGAGGTATTTCATATCCCCTTTCCCTTCTGTTATCTGCGCAGGATATACACTTTTATCGTTTAGCTGTGTGGCCAGTGCCGGTACTAGGAATCTTGTTAAAGTTGATGGTTGCATGGATTCCACTCAATATCAGCAGATACTTGAGAATAATGTTGAGGAATCAGTCACAAAGTTAAAGTTACGCCGAAGCTGGATATTTTAACAAGACAACGACCCAAAACACTGCTCAAAATCTACTCTGGCATTTATGCAGAGGAACAAGTACAATGTTCTTGAATGGCCATTCCAGTCCCCAGACCTGAATATCATTGAAAATCTGTCGGGTGATTTGAAGCGGGCTGTCCATGCTCGGCAACCATCAAACCTAACTGAACTGGAGATGTTTTGAAAGGAGGAATGGTCCAAAATACCTTCATCCATAATCCAGAGGCTGTTATTTCTGCTAAAGGAGGCTCTACTAAATATTATTGCAATATTTCTGTTGGGGTGCTTACGTTTATGTACCTGTCTAATTTCATTTTGATGATAGATCAAAATAAAATTGCTGATCCAAACACACTATTATTTAAAAATGAAAATCATGGAAATTGTCAAGGGTGCCTAAACTTTTGCATACGACTGTATATCTAAAATTTGAATAGCCTGAGAACCTTGAAGCAAATGTTTTCGGTTCTGTTATTTGGAGTTATAACCAATTACAAGTTCTGATGTGGTCCAAACTTATCGATATACATCCACACTTTTTTTTTTTTTTAAATATTTTTTATTGAAGTTACGAAGCAATACAGCAAAACAAGTTTGTCCATAAATAAAAATGACATAGGACTAGGGTATACATTGCTGCTACTCATACAGTACAATATAAAAAAGAGAAAAAAAAAAATAATTAAAAAAAAATGATGTACTTTCCAAGACATCAGTACTGTGTTCTGACATGATAAAATATATATACATTTGAGGGGGTCACAATATGTCAAAAACATGGAACTATGACTAGCAGATTTAGTGCTTGTGTGGAGATGTAATATTCTGGAGTTTGAGAGAAATATATGTAAATTGGATCTCCTACAGTACAACCCTAGAAGGACATAATAGATGTAGGACTAGCTCTATAGGAACTTCAGTTATATGTTATATAAGATAAAAAGAGTAGAGTAATGATCCCCATATTGTCATAAAATATGTTCTTTTGTCTAGCTAAGTTTATTCGAGGTATAGGGGGTTGGCTTTTGGGTCTGGTCACTCTTGGACCAGAGTGTATAAGGGAAGAGAGAGTAAAGTCAATGGGAAAGAGCTGTTCAAAAAAATACAGGGGAAAATGGAAGGGGAATGGGGGGAAATGGGTGGGGGGAGGCAAAACTTGTAAATTGACATGGAGTTGAGGTTTGTGAGATGAGAAAGTTAGATTGGCTATGAGAAAGTGGAGGGAGAAATGTATACTACTACCCCTGTTTTCAGGCTGTACTGGGAGTATCTAATGTTTAACTACCCTAGAGGTGACTGTGTGTCGTATAACAGGTAGGGCTTGTGCTATCTTCTGGGCTTTATGGAATATGCAGTGAAGTCCACATACAGAAATAGGGCCTGGCTGGGGAACACTATTGACTGAGGAAAGCTGAACCATAAACTAGTAGGTTTATGGTTCAGCCTAGGCTCTATGGAACCAATCTGGAACCAGGGGTTGGGTATGAGTCTCGCCAAAGTGTAAGTAGGACCGAAGCTGTCATGTTATAAACTTCTGGCCAAAGGGTGTAGTATAACAATAGTACATGGAGATTATAAGTGGGCTTAAAGCTAAGAAACATTGCCTTATTAAAAACTATTAGATTCAGTAAGTAGGCATATTAAGGCTTATATAGAGGATTATATAAAGAAGAGGCTTACTATGGTAGTGTTATCTATAATTACGTTTTGAGGAGCCTTTTAGTAAGATCTAGGAGCAGAATGGTGTGTAGTGAGTTCTTCCACTCCTGTATAGAGGATAAAGAGAGTACCTCTATAAACTTTTAAAGTGGAAACAACAAGTGGGTTAAGCAGCAACATGAAACCAAGAATCAGAAAACATTTTCATCAAAATATATACAAGTGGAGAATGCCAGTTAAAGTTTCAAACATACAGTTGTCATACTACTGGCCTAGTGAGGAATATATTATTTTTAGACATGTGCAGCCGCAAAAAATTCGGTTCGGTTTGGATCGATTCGCACCGATTCGAATTTCGGTTCGGATCGATTCGAATTCAGAAGAAATCAAATGAATTTGTTTCAGATTCATTCGGATTCTTTCAGATTCGTGTGAAATTCGGTTCGATTCGGTTCGAATCGATTCAGATTTTCGGAATTTCGGCACTGTTAAGTGGGATGTGCTGTGTATTACACTAGTATACTGTACAATACTAGTGTAATACATGGCCATCCGAATCCATCCAAATCCATCCGAATCCATCCAAATAAATTCGAATCAATTCGGATTTATTCGGTAGATTCGGTATTGCCGCAATTTGGAAATTCAAATCGATCCGAATTCCGAATTCGACAAAATTCGTCCGAATTTCGATTCGGACCGAACTGAATCGCACATGTCTAATTATTTTTAGAAATAGAGTAAATGAATACAAGTGGCATATACCCTATACTCTAATAGAGATGTGCACAAAAGAGTACAAACATATAGCAAAAGATAACAATAGAAGTTCTTAAACATACAGTGAAAATATGCTTAGAAAACCAGATAAGGGGTCTGATCTCTAGGTCATTATAGGTTAAGCTATAAGTTATAGGAGCAAACATGTAAATCAAACCAATGTAACCCTATGTAACAGTAATGTTAAAGCAAAGACCCACATGGCTATAAGAGTATAAATGAGTGCCTATGAATGTGAGTGAGGTGGAGGAAAGTCCAAGGTAACCTAAAGAGTTATCACCAGCTCCCTGCAGGATCCTCTGTTGCTTTACCCGACTGCGACTGTATACCTAAGCCCCAGGGGAGGTTGAGCTTTGTATCTCCATTGTGATGCAGTTGCCTCTAGAAGAGTTGCGAGTACCCCTGTCTCCCAAACCGGCCCACGGCCCGGTCTAAATAATCCAAGAATGCTGCTTGATATACCTTCAAGGAAGGACTGGATACCAGCACTTGGTCTGCTTACAGTAGAAGTCTGTGCTGCACTCGCATGCGTCTGAGGTCTTTCTCTGTCGCTGCCAGCACTAAAAAGATAGGCTACTTCTCCAGGTATGGGACTGGATTGTGCGTACCCTCTTAGGTTGGTCCCGTATAGCGGAGCAGTGACTTGAGACTGAGCTGGAATATCATAAAGGACTAGCATCGGCATAGGCAGCATGTCATCCTGTGCGGTAAGGACTTCACTGTGCACTATCGCATCAGCTTCTATGTCTGTCGGCTTAGTCAGTTCAGGGATAAAGTCTAGCTCTTGCCTCAGCGTAAAATATCTTGAGGATGAAGCAAGCCTGCTAGAGGGTATGTCTTTCACTTCCTGGAGCCTGGGCACGGACTTAACACAAGACTTGCTATGTTTAACAGAATCAGTGTCCGCTGCTAGACGTTCCAGCGGTAGCGTAAAGGCAGAGACTAGAAGCATTAAATACTCCTTCATATTCAGAAAGTACCTCTTTAGGAGATGTTGAGTGCGCTGTTCCCATGAGTCTAAGGCCTCCATAACAGCCATGTCGTTAGTAGTAGGTAGCTCCTGGGGAGTCCGCATGGCGTAGCTTATGGAGATAGATCAGTCCCACATTCACCAATTAACTCCTCTTTAGATTCCTTATGAGCCTAATAAACGGCATTTATTTTCTAAGATAGCAAAGGAAAGATTCAGGTCCCTTATGAATAAGTTAAACCGTGTAATTATATCTAAAAGTGAGGAGCTTCATAAAAACACGTCTGTCTGCCTCTGTAGCTGGCTCCGCCCACCTACATCCACACTTTTATGATGCATATCAGACTTACATCAGATTTCTTATTATGAATTATGAATAAAAACCCCTATGTCTTATGGACTTTGTAATTTTACATTGTATTTGAACTTTTCTTGCCTGTGCTGTACGTGGGTGGCCGTAAAGCAAGAGCTGCTGGTGCAACGCCGCCCCCTGATGACTCGCGGCCAATCGTCCGCCAGCAGGGAGATGTCAATCAACCTGATCGTACTCGATTTCCGGCGATGTCTGTCCACCTGCTCAGAGCAGGCGGACAGGTTATGGAGCAGCGGTCTTTAGACCGCTGCTTCATAACTGGTGTTTCTGGCGAGTCTGAAGACTCGCCAGAAACATGGCCCTTCAAGCTCTGTTCGGAGCTTGATAAATATGGGCCTAAGTATATTGGTTAACTTTGACAATATGTTTAGGTTCATTCACTATCTTTTTCTGATTTTGGCTTTGCTTTGAACCCTAGCTCATTATTGCCTACTTTCTATTATACTTCTGATGTACGAGCATAGTTATTATGAATATTATATAATATTTCATTCTCATATTGATGTCTTTATCAAATAGTAATAGAATTGTTTATGATTATGATGTCTGATTATTTCATGATCTATCTATGTGATCGTATTGTTCTGTTGTTTGATTACTTCATGTTCTGGATATTATCATCCGAATTTATTTAGATTATGTTATCTTTAGCAAATACTTGTATTATAGAATATTGTCCTATCGGCATCCATTCCCTCTATGAATCACTCCCCCTCAGTGTGACGTCTAAGCGGCATCAGGTGCCAGATCAGACACGCTACGTGCAACTCGCTGACGGACACTGTGGATATGTGAGAGGAGTGTGTGCGGATTCCCAATTTTTATTGGTTCAAGGAGTGTATTTAGTAAAGCGTGTATACTATTGTGATTACAGCCTGATGAAATGGACGACAGAGCCGAGAAACACATTGCTGTTGCCTTATATGTTTTTATCATTTTAATAAAATCTTGTTTTTATATGGACACGCTACCACTCCTGTTTTATCTTGACGTTTGGATTCTTGGCCATTCGGTCATTCTGCAAGCAGGATTTGTCACCCATCTATTTGCCAGAGCACTCATACTAAGGGTCAGTACTAGAGGTCGGGGTGTGCCTGACAGTTCGTTTGGATCTCCTCCTTGGTAATCAGCCCAGCTGTCCTGTTGTTACATATACCAAGCGACTCCTTGGTCTCGTTTTGCCGTTTATAGTTTATTTGCTCTTCCAAATTGTGAGTTGCCATCTGTATTCCTATGTACATCTGGTGTTAGACATTATTATACCATGAAGCGCCTCTCCTTTGTCTTCTAGGACTATCTACTATCATCAGTGTTTTATCCAGAGAGTGCTGCCTCACTTATGTGTCCCACTGAATTGAAGATAATCACCTTTTATTACAAAACAATAACTTTGCTGTGCTTACAACTTCAAAGACTATTTTGTCTTAAAGGGCCAGTAAACCTAGGAAATAATGTTATATAATTCTGCACATAGTGCAGAATTATATAACATTAGCTTAGCTCCAGATTTAAAAAGTGAATAGTTAAAAAGATATCACGCAAAGAAAACAGAACACCGCTCTTGGCTCTACTGAGCAGGTCTGTTTTCTTCTGCTAAGCGCATCTGGGCACGCTGTCAATTCACAGCGCGCCCGATCGCGCTATTAAAATCAATGTAGCTCGCTCCCGCTCAGGTCTGGTAGCGGGAGCGAGCTGCACTGATTTTAATAGCACGATTGGGCCGGCTAGGTTTACTGGCCCTTTAATAACACTTTTTATTATTCACAGTAATAGAACTTATACAAATTGTACTAACTGTATTTTTGGGGGTTTGTTAAACACGAAGAGCAGTGTTTACCATTGGGTTCTTACTAACATTTATCGTTTATTATCATGAGCACTTCACTGTGGTTTTGATATTTGATCTGACCATTTGTTTGTTTATAGAATCTCACAAGCCTAGAGTGTTTTATAGAATCTCACAAGCCCAGACAGCTTTATAAAATCTCACAACCCCAAAGAGCTTTATAGAATCTCACAAGCCCAGAGTGTTTTATAGAATCTCACAAGCCCAAACAGCTTTACAAAATCTCATAACCCCAAAGAGCTTTATAGAATCTCACAAGCACAGAGAGCTTTATAGAATCTCACAAGCCCAGACAGCTTTATAAAATCTCACAAGCCCAGAGAGCTTTATAGAATCTCACAAGCCCAGAGAGCGTTATAGAATCACACAAGCCTAGAGAGCTTTATATAATCTCACAAACCCAGACAGCTTTATAAAATCTCACAAGCCCAGAGAGCTTTATAGAATCTCACAAGCACAGAGAGCTTTATAGAATCTCACAAGCCCAGACAGCTTTATAAAATCTCAAAACCCCATAGAGCTTTATAGGATCTCACAAGCTCAGAGAGCGTTATAGAATCTCACAAGCCTAGAGAGCTTTATAGAATCTCACAAGCCCAGACAGCATTATACAATCTCACAAGCCCAGAGAGTTTTATAGAATCTCACAAGCACAAAGAGCTTTATAGAATCTCACAAAACCAGAGACCTTTATAGAATCTCACAAGCCCAGAGACCATTATAGAATCTCACAAGCCCAGAGAGCTTTATAGAATCTCAAAAGCACAGAGAGCTGCTTAATAGAATCTCACAAGCCCAGAGAGCTTTATTGAATCTCAAATGCCCAGAGAGCTTTATAGAATCTCATAAACCCAGAGAGCTTTATAGAATCTCACAAGCCCAGAGAGCTTTATAGAATCTCAAAAGCACAGAGAGCTGCTTAATAGAATCTCACAAGCCCAGAGAGCTTTATAGAATCTTACAAGCCCAAAGAGCTTTATAAAATCTCACAAACCCAGAGAGCTTTATAGAATCTCACAAGCCCAGACAGCTTTATAAAATCTTACAAGCCCAGAGAGCTTAATAAAATATCACAAGCCCAGATAGCTTTACAGAATCTCACAAACCCAAATAGCTTTATAGAATCTCACAAATCCAGAGAGCTTTATAGAATCTCACAAGCCCAGAGAGATTTATGGAATCTCACAAACCCAGAGAGCTTTATATAATCTCACAAGTCCAGAGAGCTTTACAGAATCTCACAAGCCCAGACAGCTTTATAGAATCTCACAAGCCCAGAAAGCTTTATAGAATCCCACAAGCCCAGAGAGCTTTATGGAATCTCTCAAACCCAGAGAGCTTTATAGAATCTTACAAGCCCAGAGAGCTTTATAGAATTTCACAAGCCCAGAGACTTTTATAGAATTTCACAAGCCCAGAGATTTTTTCAAAATCTCACAAGCCCAGAGAGCTTTATAGAATCTCACAAGCCTAGAGCTTCATAGAATCTCACAATCCTAGAGAGCTTTACAGAAATTCACAAGCCCAGAGAGCTTTATAGAATCTCACAAGCCCAGAGCTTTATAGAATCTCAAAATCCCAGAGACCTTTATAGAATCTCACAAGCCCAGAGAGCATTATAGAATCTCACTAGCCCGGAGAGCTTTATAGAATCTCACAAGCCCAGAGAGCTTTATAGAATATCACAATCCCAGAAAGCTTTATAGAATCTCACAAGCCAAGAGAACCTTATAGAATCTCACAAGCCTACAGAGTATTGATAGATTCTTGCAAGCCCAGAGAGCTTTATAGAATCTCACAAGCCCAGAGAGCTTTATAGAATCTCACAAACATAGAGAGATTTATAGAGTCTCAAACGCCCAGAGAGCTTTATAAAATCTCACAAGCCCAGAGATCTTAATAAAATCTTACAAGCCCAGAGAGCTTTACAGAATCTCACAAGCCCTGACAGCTTTATAGAATCTCACAAGCCCAGAGATCTTTAAAAAAATCACACAAGCCCAGAGAGATTTATAGAATCTCACAAGCCCAGAGAGCTTTATAGAATTTCACCAGCCTAGAGAGCTTTATAGAATCTCACAAGCTAATATAGCTTTATAGAATCTCACAAGCCCAGAGAGCTTTATAGAATTTTACAAGCCAAGAGAGCTTTATAGAATCTCACAAGCCAAGAGAGCTTTAAAGAATCCTGCCAGTCCAGAGATCTTTATAGAATTTTACAAACCCAGAGAGCTTTATAGAATTTTATTAGCCCAGAGAGCTTTATAGAATCTCACAAGTTCATATAGCTTTATAGAATCTCACAAGCCCAGAGAACTTTAAAGAAACTCACCAGCCCAGAGAGCTTTATAGAATCTCAAAAGCTCAGAGAGCTTTATAGAATCTCAAAAGCCCAGAGAGCTTTATAGAATCTCACAAGACCAGAAAGCTTTATATAATCTCACAAGTCCAGAGAGCTTTAAAGAATCTCACAAGCCCAGAGAGCTTTAAAGAATCTCACAAGCCCAGAGAGCTTTATATAAGCTCACCAGCCTAGAGAGCTTTATAGAATCTCACAAAGCCAGAGAGCTTTATAGAATCTCACAAGCCCAGAGAGCTTTATACAATTTCACAAGCCCAGAGAGCTTTCTAGAATCTCACAAACCCAGTGAGCTTTATAGAATCTCACAAGCCCAGAGAGCTTTATAGAATCTTACCAGCCCAGAAAGCTTTATAGAATCTCACAAGCCCAGATTGCTTTATAGAAACTCACATGTCCATAGGGCTTTATAGAATCTCACCAGCCCAGAGAGCTTTAACGAAACTCACAAGCACAGAGAGTTTTATAGAATCTCACAAGCCCAGAGAGCTTTATAGAATCTCATGAGCCCAGAGAGCTTTACAGAATTTCACCAGCTCAGAGAGCTTTATAGAATGTCACAAGCCCAGAGAGCTTTATAGAAATGCACAAGCCCAGAGGAATTTATAGAATCTCACAAGCAAAGATAGCTTTATAGAATCTCACAAGCCCAGAGAGCTTTAAAGAATCTCGGCAGTCCACAGAGCTTTATAGAATTTCACAAACCCAGAGAGCTTTATAGAATTGTATTAGCCCAGAGAGCTTTATAGAATCTCACCAGCTCATATAGCTTTTATAAAATCTCACCAGCCCAGAGAGCTTTAAAGAAACTCACAAGCCCGGAGTTTTATAGAATCTCACAAGCCCAGAGAGCTTTATAGAATCTCACCAGCCCAGAGAGCTTTTTAGAATCTGAAAAGTCCAGAGAGCTTTATAGAATCTCACAAGCCTAGAGAGCTTTATAGAATCTCACAAGCCCAGAGAACTTTATAGAATCTCACAAGCCCAGAGAGCTTTATAGAATCTCACAAATCGCTATCCTAAAAAAAAGTTTTATTTCAGCTCTTTTGGCCTAAAAAACAAATCCTATTGGCTTTTTTTTAAGAATATGTTGGGGTTTTTAACGGCTAGATTTAGAGTTTGGCGGTAGCCGTGAAAACCAGCGTTAGAGGCTCCTAACGCTGGTTTTAGGCTACCTCCGGTATTTGGAGTCACTCAAAAAAGGGTCTAACGCTCACTTTTCAGCCGTGACTTTTCCATACCGCAGATCCCCTTACGTCAATTGCGTATCCTATCTTTTCAATGGGATTTTTCTAACTCCGGTATTTAGAGTCGTGTCTGAAGTGAGCGTTAGAATTCTAACGACAAAACTCCAGCCGCAGAAAAAAGTCAGTAGTTAAGAGCTTTCTGGGCTAACGCCGGTTCATAAAGCTCTTAACTACTGTACTCTAAAGTACACTAACACCCATAAACTACCTATGTACCCCTAAACCGAGGCCCCCCCACATCGCCGCCACTCGATTAAATTTTTTTAACCCCTAATCTGCCGACCGCCACCTACGTTATCCCTATGTACCCCTAATCTGCTGCCCCTAACACCGCCGACCCCTATATTATATTTATTAACCCCTAATCTGCCCCCCTCAACGTCGCCTCCACCTGCCTACACTTATTAACCCCTAATCTGCCGAGCGGACCGCACCGCTACTATAATAAATTTATTAACCCCTAATCCGCCTCACTAACCCTATAATAAATAGTATTAACCCCTAATCTGCCCTCCCTAACATCGCCAACACCTAACTTCAATTATTAACCCCTAATCTGCCGACCGGAGCTCACCGCTATTCTAATAAATGTATTAACCCCTAAAGCTAAGTCTAACCCTAACCCTAACACCCCCCTAACTTAAATATAATTTAAATCTAACAAAATTAATTAACTCTTATTAAATAAATTATTCCTATTTAAAGCTAAATACTTACCTGTAAAATAAATCCTAATATAGCTACAATATAAATTATAATTATATTATAGCTATTTTAGGATTAATATTTATTTTACAGGTAACTTTGTATTTATTTTAACCAGGTACAATAGCTATTAAATAGTTAAGAACTATTTAATAGCTAAAATAGTTAAAATAATTACAAAATTACCTGTAAAATAAATCCTAACCTAAGTTACAATTACACCTAACACTATACTATCATTAAATTAATTAAATAAAATACCTACAATTACCTACAATTAAACCTAACACTACACTATCAATACATTAATTAAATACAATACCTACAAATAACTACAATGAAGTAAACGAACTAAAGTACAAAAAATAAAAAAATATTTACAAACATAAGAAAAATATTACAACAATTTTAAACTAATTACCCCTACTCTAAGCCCCCTAATAAAATAACAAAGACCCCCAAAATAAAAAAATGCCCTACCCTATTCTAAATTACTAAATTTCAAAGTTCTTTTACCTTACCAGCCCTGAACAGGGCCCTTTGCGGGGCATGCCCCAAGAAGTTCAGCTCTTTTGCCTGTAAAAAAAAACATACAATACCCCCCCCACATTACAACCCACCACCCACATACCCCTAATCTAACCCAAACCCCCCTTAAATAAACCTAACACTAAGCCCCTGAAGATCATCCTACCTTGTCTTCACCTCACCAGGTATCACCGATCCGTCCTGGCTCCAAAATCTTCATCCAACCCAAGCGGGGGCTGGCGATCCATCATCCGGTGGCTGAAGAGGTCCAGAAGAGGCTCCAAAGTCTTCATCCTATCCGGGAAGAAGAGTAGATCCGGACCGGCAACCATCATCTTCCAAGCGGCATCTTCTATCTTCATCCGATGAGGACCGGCTCCATCCTGAAGACCTCCACTGCGGACCCATCTTCATCCGGCGACGTCCAACTGAAGAATGACGGTTCCTTTAAGGGACTTCATCCAAGATGGCGTCCCTCGAATTCCGATTTTCTGATAGGATTCAGCCAATCAGATTGAGCTTGCATTCTATTGGCTGTTCCGATCAGCCAATAGAATGCAAGCTCAATCTGATTGGCTGATTGGATCAGCCAATCGGATTGATCTTGATTCTGATTGGCTGATTCCATCAGCCAATCAGAATATTCCTACCTTAATTCCGATTGGCTGATAGAATCCTATCAGCCAATCGGAATTCGAGGGACGCCATCTTGGATGACGTCCCTTAAAGGAACCGTCATTCTTCAGTTGGACGTCGCCGGATGAAGATGGGTCCGCGGTGGAGGTCTTCAGGATGGAGCCGGTCCTCATCAGATGAAGATAGAAGATGCCGCTTGGAAGATGATGGTTGCCGGTCCGGATCTACTCTTCTTCCCGGATAGGATGAAGACTTTGGAGCCTCTTCTGGACCTCTTCAGCCACCGGATGATGGATCGCCAGCCCCCGCTTGGGTTGGATGAAGATTTTGGAGCCAGGACCGATCGGTGATACCCGGTGAGGTGAAGACAAGGTAGGATGATCTTCAGGGGCTTAGTGTTAGGTTTATTTAAGGGGGTTTTGGGTTATATTAGGGGTATGTGGGTGGTGGGTTGTAATGTTGGGGGGGTATTGTATGTTTTTTTTTACAGGCAAAAGAGCTGAACTTCTTGGGGCATACCCCGCAAAGGGCCCTGTTCAGGGCTGGTAAGGTAAAAGAGCTTTGAACTTTAGTAATTTAGAATAGGGTAGGGCATTTTTTATTTTGGGGGTCTTTGTTATTTTATTAGTGGGCTTAGAGTAGGTGTAATTAGTTTAAAATTGTTGTAATATTTTTCGTATGTTTGTAAATATTTTTTTATTTTTTGTAACTTAGTTCTTTTTTATTTTTTGTACTTTAGTTAGTTTATTTCATTGTAGTTATTTGTAGGTATTGTATTTAATTAATGTATTGATAGTGTAGTGTTAGGTTTAATTGTAGGTAATTGTAGGTATTTTATTTAATTAATTTAATGATAGTATAGTGTTAGGTTTAATTGTAACTTAGGTTAGGATTTATTTTACAGGTAATTTTGTAATTATTTTAACTATTTTAGCTATTAAATAGTTCTTAACTATTTAATAGCTATTGTACCTGGTTAAAATAAATACAAAGTTACCTGTAAAATAAATATTAATCCTAAAATAGCTATAATATAATTATAATTTATAGTGTAGCTATATTAGGATTTATTTTACAGGTAAGTATTTAGCTTTAAATAGGAATAATTTATTTAATAAGAGTTAATTAATTTCGTTAGATTTAAATTATATTTAAGTTAGGGGGGTGTTAGTGTTAGGGTTAGACTTAGCTTTAGGGGTTAATACATTTATTAGAATAGCGGTGAGCTCCGGTCGACAGATTAGGGGTTAATAATTGAAGTTAGGTGTCGGAGATGTTAGGGAGGGCAGATTAGGGGTTAATACTATTTATTATAGGGTTAGTGAGGCGGATTAGGGGTTAATAACTTTATTATGATATGGGTGCGGTCCACTCTGCAGATTAGGGGTTAATAAGTGTAGGCAGGTGGAGGCGACGTTGTGGGGGGCAGATTAGTGGTTAATAAATATAATATAGGGGTCGGCGGTGTTAGGGGCAGCAGATTAGGGGTACATAAGGATAATGTAAGTAGCGGCGTTTTACGGAGCGGCAGATTAGGGGTTAAAAATAATATGCAGGGGTCAGCGATAGCGGGGGTGGCAGATTAGGGGTTAATAAGTGTAAGGCTCGGGGTGTTTAGACTCGGGGTACATGTTAGGGTGTTAGGTGCAGACGTAGGAAGTGTTTCCCCATAGCAAACAATGGGGCTGCGTTAGGAGCTGAACGCGGCTTTTTTGCAGGTGTTAGGTTTTTTTTCAGCTCAAACAGCCCCATTGTTTCCTATGGGGGAATCGTGCACGAGCACGTTTTTGAGGCTGGCCGCGTCCGTAAGCAACTCTGGTATCGAGAGTTGAAGCTGCGTTAAATATGCTCTACGCTCCTTTTTTGGAGCCTAACGCAGCCATTCTGTGGACTCTCAATACCAGAGTTATTTTTATGGTGCGGCCAGAAAAAAGCCGGCGTTAGCTACGCGGGTCCTTACCGACAAAACTCTAAATCTAGCCGTAAGTGAGCAAAAGAGCTGAAATAATGAGTGCCCCTTTTCAGGGCAATTTTTAGAGTAGCTCTTTTTATATTAGGCTTTTTTGGGGGGGGTGGGGGTTAATTTTTATTGTAGAATGGGGTTGTTTTTTTATTTAGAAAAAAAAGGTTTTTTATTTTGGGGTGAGTAAAATGACAGTATATGCATTTTCATGTATAATGCATATTGTTTCAAGTATTGTAGCTAATTTTAAATGTAGTTATTTTTTGCTTGTTCATTTTTATTATTTTAAACATAAATATATCATTTAAATTATATATCAATGTTTAAAATATTAAAATGAACAAGTAAAAATAACTACATTTTAAATTGATATGCATTATACATGACAATGCATATCATTTTAACATTGTATATAAATATAGCGACATAGCTCCAATAGTTATAATAGGGAGGGTTTTTTTTGTATACTTTATTAGTCAGGTAGATTGCAGACATTACATAGGTGTAGGCATACTGTAGGAGTTATCTGGGCATTCCAGGAGGAGTATAGGGAAGACATGATATAGGTGTAGGTGGTATTAGGGAGTTAGCTGGGCATTCCAGGGGTGCGATCCGATATACGGCGTAGTTTTCGGCACAAGCGAAGGAACCCGCGCCGCCCGTAATTTCACCTTGCAACTCAAGCTATCCAATATACTGCGCCGTCAGATGCTAAACTGGCGTAAGTATGAAAAACCAGCGATCAACTAAAATGTGCGCAAATACACATTTTAGTCGTCGCAAGTACTAACGCCAGTATTTTGTTCACGTAAAGTCTTAATAAAGAGTAGTTTGATGCAAATTAGGCTATGATTCGTAAAAAATAACCGCCAGTTCTAAAAGATGTGCCACATAATTACGCCATTCAAAATTCATACATAAACCCATGCGCAGCCGCCATTTTCTTTAGTGTGTTTGGTTGGTTCTTGGAGCTACAGCACATTACAGTGAGTATAGTGATTATTAGTAAGAGCAGTGAGAGAGGCGCAATTCATAAAAGTTAGTTAGGTCGGATTTTTGCATTTGTCTTTGGTTAAAGCCTGTACATTTACTTACACTTTTTTTTACATATTACACACATTTTGCATACACACATATACAAAATACACAACACTTTTTTTTCAAACACCTCACACATTTTATTTATCTTTTACAGTGTGATAGGCTGAGTGTTTGGTTGTGATTGTGTGTGATTGAAGTGTGAGTGAGTGTGAGTGTGTGTAGTTTGAGGATGACAGGGAGAGCTAGGGTGGAGGGGAGGAGGGGAGTTGCAGGGAGAGGATTATGGACAGGAGGAGCAGCAGGGTCCCCGTCAGGGAGTAAGTGGAGTGGGGAGAGGGAGAGCCAGAAGGGAGGATAGAGGGTGCACATGGGGATAGAAGGGGGGAGGAGGGAGAGGATAGGTAGGAACCCACACCAGGGACATCTCAGGGAGGAAGCCAGGCGGCCCAGGACGATGAGCGCATGAGGTGCCCGAACTTCTCTTTCGCTGAAAATCTAGCGCTAGTCCAGGCCGTCATGGAGAACCACACTGCCCTCTTTGGCCAAGAGAAGGGCAAAGGAGTTGCCCGAAGGCGTAAGGCTGCATGGCTGTTGGTCGAGGATGCAGTAAACAGCGTGGCCCAGCAGAGGAGGAATGTCGATGGGCTAAAGAAAAGATGGAACGACTGCAAGAGGCGGGTGAAGGAGAAAATGGACCAAGAAGCCATGTACCAGAGGGGAACAGGCGGTGGTCCTCCCCAGGAGGCTGAATACAATGAATGGCAGGAGATAATACGCAGGTCCTTGAGCGTCACAGCAGTCCGTGGACTTCCAGGGGCTCGTGACTCAGGGGCTGCAACTTTAGCACAGCATGCTGGTGAGTAACATCCCACACACCAGTATTATATGTCACACATTCATGTACACAATGAGGAGCATGGTATTTGGCCTACTAACAAAAACATCTACAATTAGATTTCACATTAAAGGGACATTAAACCAAATCTTTTTATTTCATTATTCAGATAGAGAATACAGTTTTAAACATCCCAATTTACTTCTATTATTTAATTTGCTTCATTATTCTGATATTCTTTGTTTATTAAATATCAATGCACATGGGTGAGCCAACCACATGGGGCATTGATGTGCAGCCACCAATCAGCAGCTTCTGAGCCTATCTAGATATGCTTTTCAGCAAAGAATATCAAGAGAATGAAGCAAATTAGGTATTGGAAGTAAATTAGAAATTTGTTTAAAATTGCATGCTCTAGCTGAATCATGAAAGAATAAAATTGGGTTTAATGTCCATTTAATGCTACTTAACACATGATATGAGGTGGAATAGTGAAATACTAACATGTCTCAGAGTAACACAGGCCACAAGCCACATGTAGAGTTTTCAGTAAATGGACAGTTTTGCCATCACAATACTTTTAGCTCAAGAAAGCACGTTCTGTGCCTACATCAGGCTAAAGGAAATTGTGTGACCATAGTGTCACTTAAAGAACACATTTTCTCCATCACTGACATGTACACATAACTATTGTATGAAACACATACATGTATACTTTGCATATTAAAATCCCTCATATCACAAATCACAATGTGCACATGCATGTTATAGAGTTTGACATGAGAATGAGTATAGGCCCTAGCATGTATCAATGTACATTGTATGCCCACATGGATATATATATGATTGTACTAATACCTCTCATCATTTGACTCCTCCACAGAACCTCCTGTCACCAGGGTGCAAACGGGCATGCATCCACTGCAACCACCAGTCCAGAGAATGCCTCCACCGCAACCACCAGTCCAGAGAATGCCTCCACCGCAACCACCAGTCCAAACAATCCATCAACAAGGACAGTATGCTCCCAGGCATGAGCTGGGTTGCATTGCCTCTGTTGAGGATCCAGACGTCATGCCACCAACATTTGCAGATGAGCCCTGGCAGGATCCCTGGATGGAGGATTGTTCTTTTGGCTTTGAGGGGGAGCCAAGTCAGCCCCAAAGGGTACATGTCTTTACCTCCCCCCCCCCATATCAGGTCAGTCAGGGCTTTTACATACAGGACATGCAAACTGGACAGGCTGAGTGGTCGCACACCAGTCAGCAATGGGACTACCAGTCCACCCGGAGAGCTCCACCATCCGCTTCTCTTGGAAGAGCTCCAGCATCTGAAGAGGAGCATATAGCTGTATTTGTACCTACCTGATGCAGCACCAGCTGTAGTAGTTCCTCAGGCAGCACCAGCTGTAGTAGTTCCTCAGGCAGCACCAGCTGTAGTAGTTCCTCAGGCAGCACAAGCTGTAGTAGTTCCTCAGGCAGCACCAGCTGTAGTAGTTCCAGATGCAGCACCAGCTGTAGTAGTTCCAGATGCAGCACCAGCTGTAGTAGTTCCTCAGGCAGCACCAGCTGTAGTTGTTCCAGATGCAGCACCAGCTGAGGATGTTCCATTGCAGCAGAAGCTGAGGATGTTCCAGATGCAACAGCAGCTAGAGGTGAACCTGCGCCTATAATCCCTGCTGGTCAACAGCCTGTAGATCCTCTGTATTCTCCCATGGGCGACGAATACATTTCCCTCCAGAGGAGGCTCATAGCAAGCTGCGAGAAAATACAGAGAGACCAACGCAGGTTTTACAGGAGCCAACAGACTTTACTCCAGTGTTCCATTGAGCTGCAACGGGACATGGCAGCATCTTTAAATGGTATAGTCCAAAACCAATCTCAGATGATGAGAGTTATTTCAGATATGCAGATGCAGACTGACAACAGATGGCGGGAACAAAACCAACTGTTGGGTGTGTTGGTTGAGCACTTCACACACCAGCAGGACATTGCCTCCAGCCTCTCATCTGTGGCCAGCACTCCTGCAGAATCCTCTGAATCCACACAACCCAGGAGAGGCAGGAGAGCCACTCCAGGCACTTCTGCCCCCCTCATCTAAGAAGCCTAAAAAAAATAATATTGTTATATTTCAGCCTAAATCTTGTCCTCTGTTATTTACCATATAATTGTCATCCACATCCATGTGAGGGGTGTTTTAGTACACTAATATTGTTGAAACATATAATAAGGCCTGTGTGGAAATGGCCCAAAAAGGTATTATTATCATGTTTATGACATATTCATGTTCTATAAACCACATCACATAGTTATTCTGAGAACTAGAAGGGTGCAAACGCACTACACAAATATTTGGGGGATGCCAGTAAAACGCCTACTGTTGGTAGACTTTATTTGTTGGCTGGAGTGCTTATGCATAAGACAATGGTTTAGACCACTATTAGTTAAAAAAAGGAATTGTAACTCTCTGCAGTATGCATTTTGATAGAACTTCCTTCTCCCCGGGGAGAAGGAAATGCTATAAAAATGCATCCTGCAGCGAGTTAAAATTCCTTTTTTTTAACTAATAGTGTTCCACATCACATAGTTGTGTATAAAGGGTACATATAGTGATATTCAATTATAAGATGTAAATCAAGGTTTCTCAAATCCAATAGAAATTGACAAATTTCAGGGATAGGCACGAGCCAAGGCTGTGGCGGACATTTTCTAAGGTAAAGACTTTTAGTGAAGGACACCTTGCCTATCCCTGCACATGGGTATATATATCTAAATAATAATGTTTTTACAGAAGGTGTGAACATAAGGTATAAACACCCATTATCATTCTTCTAAATGATAGTCAATAAATCATAGTGACCAAAACATGAATTAAACTAATGATATATTTTCAGTAATTAGGGTGGTTAAGGGAATGGGGGTGGGATGTAGTAGTTTCACTTACATGCAGTGGAAATCCGCAGTATGTAATTCAATGACCAGCTGCAGCAGGGACAGCACCATGACCAGGGACCTCAGCAGCAACTATAGAATCAGCATGTGTAGACGGAACAACAGGGGATTGTAGAGCTTCCAGCACCCCTTGTGCCCAATGATGCACCCCTTGTGCCCCATGATGCACCCCTTGTGCCCCATGATGCACCCCTTGTGCCCCACCCATGATGCACCCCTTGTGCCGAATGATGCACCCCTTGTGCCGAATGATGCACCCCTTGTGCCCAATGATGCACCCCTTGTGCCCCATGATGCACCCCTTGTGCCCAATGATGCACCCCTTGTGCCCCATAATGCACCCCTTTGTGATTGGTTTAACACACTTGCAGGGGCAGGAATAATAAATGCTTTAAAGAGGTTAACTATTTATCAAGCTACTGATATGTATGTTGTTAAGCATGCATTTGTTAGGCTTTCAGAGAGTTACGTTGGTTGGCAAGGGTTGCTGCGCCTGCAATTTGTGGCGAGATGAGAATGGAGTAGATTTTCTCAAATCTGCGCGCGTAAGTCCTTATGCTGTATATTGGATATCAAACTGCGCGTGTTTTGTATGTCAGTCTTTTTCGCCAAAAAAATACGGGCGAAGGCAGAAATATACTCGCGTAACTTCTAAGTTATGCCGTATATAGGATACCAAACCCGCACAAAATTTGTCGTCGACGGCTTTTGCGGGCGACGATTTTTATCGGATCAAGGCCCAGGGGAGAGTAGCTAAGACATGATATAGGTGTAGGTGGTATTAGGGAGTTAGCTGGGCATTCCAGGGGAGAGTAGCTAATACATAATATAGGTGTAGGCGGTATTAGGGGTTATCTGGGCATTCCAGGGGAGAGTAGCTAAGACATGATATAGGTATAGGTGGTATTAGGGAGTTAGCTGGGCATTCCAGAAGGAGAGTAGCTAAGACATTATATAGTTGTAGGTGGTATTAGGGAGTTATCTGGGCGTTCCAGGGGAGAGTAGCTAAGACATGATATAGGTGTAGGCGGTATTAGGAGTTATCTGGGCATTCCAGGGGAGAGTAGCTAAGATATGACATAGGTGTGGGTGGTATTAGCGAGTTAACTGGGTTTTCCTGGGGAGAGTAGCTAAGACATGATATTGCTAGTATAGCTAAAATATGCCATAGGTGTAGACATTATGTTGGAGCTAGCTGGACGTTGAAGGGAAGTAACCTACACTTTGTTTGGGATACATCGCCATTAGTGCAATATATTACAATCACCTATATTACGAGTTTTGTGTTTCGGCTTTTAAGGCTAAAAAAATGGCAATTCCAGCGTAATGGCCTGTAACGCATATTACGAGTCGTGTTGGTATAGTTATACCGCAAGCATTGTAGCCTGTAGCCTGATGTTTTTGTGTGGGATTTCCATAGCGCCGGTATTACTGGTTGTGCGTTCAGGCTAAAATGCTTGCGTTACAGCCTATACCGACACAATCCATACCGCCTTCTGAGACCAGTAGTTATGAGTTTTGCACAACAAAAATGTTTCACAAAACTTATAACTAAACTGTTACAAAGTACACTAACACCCATAAACTACCTATTAACCCCATAAACTGCCACCCTCCTGCATCCCAAACACTATTTAAAATGTATTAACCCCTAATCTGCCGCCCACCCACATCGCAACTATTAAATAAACCTAATAACCCCTAATCCGCCACCCCCCGACATCACCGCCACTAAATAAACCTATTAACCCCTAAACCTCCGGCCTCCCACATCGCCACCACTAAATAAACTTATTAACCCCTAAACCGCCGGCCCCTCACATTGCAACACACTAAATTAAACTATTAACCCCTAATCCTAACACCCCCTAACTTTAAATTAAAATAACAGTATAACTATCTTAAAATAAATAAAAACTTACATGTGAAATAAAAAATAAACCTAATATTAAACTATAAATTAACCTTAAATAACTATTCTAATAAAATAAAAAAATACTACCAATTAAAAAATTTAAATTACAAATTTAAAAAACCAACACTACGAAAAAATTAAAAAATCTAAAATTACAACAAATAAAAAACACTGAACTTAGAAAAAATAATAAACAAAGTATCAAAAATAAAAACAATTACACCTAATCTAATAGCCCTATAAAAATAAAAAAGCCCCCCCAAAAAATAAAAACACCTATTTTGAACAGCCAATAAGATTTCAGAAGCTCTCATCATATTGGCTGATTTGAATTTAAATAATCAGATCAGCCAATAGGAATGCAAGGTACGCCTTTTTGAAACGGCTACCTTGCATTTACTTCAGTGTACGACAGTGACAGTGTGAAGAGGACACTCCTCGCAAGATGTCTTCGGCTTCCAGGATGGCTACGCTCCGCGCCGCCAGGGATGAAGATAGAAGACGCCCCCGGGATGGATGTAGATATCGCCGCCTGGATGAAGACTTCTTGCCGCCTGGATTGAGATGGATGTCCGGACTTCAGGAACCGTGAATATTCTGGGGTTAGTGTTCGTTTTGGGGGGGTTGTTTTTTTTTTTTTAGATTAGGGCTTTGGGCTTTTTTAAAAAGCTGAATGCCCTTTTAAGGGCAATGAAAAAGAGCTGAATGCCCTTTTTAGGCAATGCCCATACAAATGCCCCTTTAGGGGCAATGGGTAGCTTAGGTTTTTTTTGGAGGTTTTTTTATTTGCAGGGGTTGGTATGGTTGGGTGGTGGGTTTTACTGTTGGGGGACTTTTAATGGCTATTGGTAATTTATTGTAGGCTAGGTGGTGTATTTATTTTGAGGGGGCTTTTTATTTTTATAGAGCTATTAGATTAGGTGTAATTGTTTTTATTTTTGATAATTTCGTTAATTATTTTTGTAAGTTTAGTTTTTTATTTTTCCTAATTTTTTGTAATTTTAGATTTTCTAATTTTTTTTTGTAGTGTTAGGTTATTTTAAATTTGTAATTTATATTTTTTAATTGGTAGTATTTTTTTATTTTATTAGAATAGTTATGTTAGGTTAATTTATAGTTTAATGTTAGGTTTATTTTTATTTTACAGGTAAGTTTTTATTTATTTTAAGATAGTGTTATTGTAATTTTAATTTAAAGTTTGGGGGTGTTAGGTTTAGGGGTTAATAGTTTAATTTAATGCTTTTTGATGTGGGGGGCTGATGGTTTAGGGGTTAAGGTTAATAGGTTTATTTAGTTGCGGCGATGTGGGAGGCCAGAGGTTTAGTGGTTAATAGGTACAAAAAAAGAGAGAGAAGTTTGACAGTACCCAGCACTCACAAAACACTATATAGTAACAGTATGCATTGAAAACCGGATTGTGTCAAGAACTGGTTATTAAAACATAACTTTTACTAATGAAAGAATAAAAAGGTGGTAAATAGTACCAAATGTATAACATAAATATGTGAGACATACATTTAAAACTTAGATTAAGAAACAGATCAGGACTGTGTGTGTGAGACTTCAAAAACAGAATTACTTCCCTGGGTAATAGTTCAAATACACCATAACCCTCAGGGCTCAGAGAATACACGGATTGCTCTAAAGCTAATCTAAAAAGGGGATTGACCCCAACAACATTACCTAATCTGAGCAATACTGGTACCTAGAGCAGGAGAGGAAACGGTTTATAAATGACTGATTAAGGAAGGCAATTGCCACATCAATATAAGCTTAGAAAAGTCCCAGGTAAACACAATTTAGCAAGTCTCATGCACACAGACAATGCCTGATGTACATTTCACGCTAGCACGGCTTTCTCATAGGCTAACCAGAGTCAGGGCCCCAACCCGGTATTTGTATCGTCATTGACCAATAGAAATTGGTTCTAAGCACACACCTCTAGATGCAGCCTATCACAAGAGGCTTAACATAATTGGTTAAAGATTCATCACATGATCGTATCAAGCAGATGTCAGGCTAGTAACATGTTGAGACAATTTTGTAATATAAGATATTAGATATTCGCTACATTGTTTAAAAATCAAGTAATAGGTGTCAGGAGCATTGAAAGATGTCAGCCTAGCTTACTCAAAATTGTCACTCCCACCTGGTCAAAGATTAATTCTATCCACCAATTGGATTCGAAAGTGTCTTACAATACAAAAATCTGCGTTCATTACCAATGACAGATTTTCATTCACACATTTCAACACAAAGATAATGAGATTCATCCTTCCTATGTCACACGTAGGAAAATCCTCAATTGATGCATAAATCCTCTCCATGTATGTTGATAGAAAATTTGATTGCATTTTTCAAAAAACGATCATAAGAGAATGATGTCAACATCCTTCCTATATCACACGAATGTAAATTCTCTATTGATGTAGAAAAATAAATAAATAAAGCCTCCCCATATATATTGATAGAAAATGTAAATTTTAATTGCGTTTTTCAAAAAACGATCATGAGAGAGTGATGTCAAAACTCATTAACAAATTGACTTAAATAAGACACACTCTTCTTATCTGTCAGAGCAAAGAGTAATGTTAACACGAATAAGTATAGTGACTCTATTGAAACTGAATCTTCTTGTGTGTCCCTAGTAGATTAAGTGCATAAAATAGCTTGATATCAAAAATCTATATGTAAGATTTATGAATAATATCACGTAATGCGTATCACATTTCAAATAGCAAACCAAAAAAGGGGGGACATTGTTTGCAATATTTCAGCCAATATTATCACTATAGTGCAGATCCTGCCCATTAGTGGATTAACCAAATTTAATTGCGTTTTTCAACAAGCGATAATAAAAGAATAATGTCAACACTAATCCACCAATTGACTTAAATTGAACACACTATTCTTATTTATAAAAGCAAAGAGTATTGTTATGCACTCATAAGATGAAATATGCTAAAGTGTATCTCTTATTACAGTGGTTATAATCATAATATATGTTGTACTGTAATTTCCAAACGTCATCTGCTACAAGTATAGGACTATCATTCGTGCCAGTATGGTAGTTTATCACTATATGAGTTATTACAATAGTGTTACTGTTTCTTCTGTCATGGATTATTGATCTATATGCACATTAAAAGTCACCTATTGTTCATTTACAGGAATGCCGCAAATCCATCCTGTTCGTTAAACCCATTGGGTGTAAGGGTATTAAGCCAAAAAATCCAGCGGCATTCAGATTGGAGCAGCATTTGTTCTATATCTCCTCCTCTTATGCCTCTCCATGTATATTGATAGAAAATTTAAATATTAATTGCGTTTTTCAAAAAACGATCATAAGAGAATGATGTCAAAACTCATTCACAAATTGACTTAAATAAGACACACTCTTCTTATCTGTCAGAGCAAAGAGTAATGTTAACACAAATAAGTATATTGACTCTATTGAAGCGGAATCTTCTTGTGTGTCCCTAGTAGATTAAGTGCATACAATAGCTTGATATCAAAAATCTATATGTAAGATTTATGAATAATATCACGTAATGCGTATCACATTTCAAATAGCAAACCAAAAAAGGGGGGCACATTGTTTGCAATATTTCAGCCAATATTATCACTATAGTGCAGATCCTGCCCATTAGTGGGTTAACCAAATTTAATTGCGTTTTTCAACAAACTATAATAAAAGAATAATGTCAACACTAATCCACCAATTGGTGGATTAGTGTTGACATTATTCTTTTTCTTGTGAGCTGCTGGTGCAACGCCTCCCCCTGCAGACTCGTGGCCAATCGGCCGCCAGCAGGGGGTGTCAATCAACCCGATCGTACTCGATCGGGTTGAATTGTGGCGATCTCTGTCGGCCTCCTCAGAGCAGGTGGACAGGGTTATGGAGCAGCGGTCTTTAGATCGCTGTTCCATAACTTGCGTTTCTGGCGAGCCTGAAGACTGGCCAGAAACACGGGCCAATAAGCTCCATACAGAGCTTGATAAATGGGTCTCCATATCTTCAGAAAGATATAAATAAACTAGAAGCTGTCCAAAGCATGGCTACTAAAACATACAAAGAAAGACTCTATGATCTAAATATGTATAGTTTAGAGGATAGAAGGGAAAGAGGTGACATGATAGAAACCTTCAAATATATGAAGGGACTTAATAAAATGGAAGCTGAAAGCATTTTTCACAAAAAAATAAATTCCCAAACAAGGGGTCACAATCTAAAGTTACAGGGTAGCAGGTTCAGGAGAAATTTGAGGAAGCATTTTTCTACAGAAAGGGTGGTGGATTCATGGAATAAACTTCCATTTGAGGTGGTTAACACAAAGACTGTAAAGGAATTAAAAAATGCCTGGGACATACATGAGGTTATCCTAAGGAAAAAGTAACGTAATATGGGTAGACTTGATGGGCCTTTTTGACTCTTATCTACCGTCAAATTCTATGTTTCTTTTGATGTCTATGGGGGAAAGCGTGGATAAGCACATCAAAGCAGCCCTTGGATTTTGTGCGGTATGGAGCTTAATGCCACCATATTGCACACACAAGGAGGCTTTTCAGTAACTCGTAATGGCAGCACTATGGAGAGTGAAATAATGCATTTTTTTGGCGTTAGTTTCGCAACCTGTTTAGCGCAAAACTCGTTATCTAGGTGAATGTGAGGAAGGTAGTGTAGGTGTAGTTACATTAAGGTCAAACAGGCATTTTTTTTAAGTGTTTCTACATAGAAACAGTGTTTGGGTCAGTGAGCGTCTGTGCTGTGTAGGAACACTTCAAACATGTGCCCCCCTCCCGCTGAATGTGCCAAAAAGTGTTGATGGCGGCGGACTTTTGCCCAAGCCACAATCCCTATTTTTTGCTATGGGAGACACATTTCCACTCTCTGCACTTTGTGGGTCCACCCCCTTTTTTTACAAAATATTGACAGACTGACAGACTGCTGTCTAGGCCAGACATATCTCCATTGCTGCCTCACACAATACATAGTACCACATGAGACCTCTTTATAGAAAACATTCATTCCAATGTT
The DNA here is from genome assembly GCF_027579735.1 of Bombina bombina. Lineage (NCBI taxonomy): Eukaryota > Metazoa > Chordata > Amphibia > Anura > Bombinatoridae > Bombina > Bombina bombina. The sequence goes on along the minus strand of NC_069504.1, from coordinate 1,134,338,968 downwards.
TCAATAAGTTGCTCTTTGTCTGCTCAGCTGCAAGATGAACTTCATAATTATGTCAAATATCTCACAGTATTGATCCTATTTTGTGAATTCTCATTACTCAAACAAGGCCTCTCTTACCCCCTCATCTATGACAAGACTCTCATTTGAAGAGGATGTCTCACCATTTATTTGTCTCTTGTTAAGAGATCATTATAGTATTAATCATCATAGCCTCAATTTGTTTGTGTTAAAGCCAAGGCTCAAAGGTTTTTTTTATTTTTCTGCTAATAAAAAAACTACTTATGTCCAACAAAATACTTTTTTTTAAATTATATATAAAATTTATTTTCCCTCTAAGAATTTCATATTTGGTAGTTTTTTAACTGATATTTTTTTACTATATTTACTAACTTTATGCTACTTCCGACCCACTCCACTTCAGTTCCACCTGAAGCGGAAGTTAAGAAGCAGCGGTCCTAAGTCCGCACCATGTTAAATCTACACCCTAATCTCCTTTCCTCCAGCCTTAAATCATTACCTCTTGTCACAAAAAATGTTTTTTTAATAAACAGAGCTTCTGTCATTTCTGTATGTGGACGTTGAATATGTTTATATAAAGTAATCATGTCACCTCTTAAGTACTTTTTCTAGAGAAAACAGACCCAGTTTGGCTAACCTCTCCTCAAAGCTTAAATTCTCTTCAAAGCTGAGGGGGCGGAGTCCGGAGCCCGGGAGACTGGTCGCATACCCTTGCTGCTCTGATCCTGATTACACTATATATTACTTTATATATTGACCACTACAGAACTGAACTCTGAGAAACACTCTGAACAAACCCTGGACTTTTTGCTAACAGCTGGCGAAAGCCAAATTTCACTCTAGGTGCTATTCCTTTGAATTTTGATCGGGGCTTTATTCTGATTCTGCATGAGCGGCGGCCATTTTCCCAACACCTTTTCCACCTCGTGGCTACAGATTTTCATAATCCTACCCGGACTCCTACACTACGCTGAGGTCTGGTACCATCATCTTGACCCTCCCGGCGGGTACCCTCTGTGGGCCTGCCGTTAAGACGCAGTGCTACCTTACTAGTCACTGCAACAAGAATAATATTTCCACCTACTTTTAGCGGGGATCCAGTAACCAACTGTTCCAAATGGAGCCTGGGGGAGCTACCCTGCTTTCTCAGATCGCACAACTTTTAAGCAATCACTTTATACGGCTGGGGAGAGAGGTAGATGCAGCCTGGAGAAATGACGGAGCTATGGTTCAACAGAACAGCTCGACCATTGTGAGTATGGTGCCGTTAAGTTGTGAGCCTGTCACGAACAGTAACTCACCGGACAAGAAGCAGATGGATAAATCCTTACATAAAAGACACCGCCGGGTGAGAGAGTTGGGGCTGACTGGCATTGAGAGCTCTGGAAAATTAGCTGCAACAAATACCGCTGCTCCAACTCACCAAGCTGCCAATTCAGGCTCATCATGCACAAGCCGCTATGTCCAGAAGGAACAAGAGGTCCGGTATAATGACTCACCGCTCGCTAAACAGGTATTATCCGGCCCGGGGCCAGTGTCTACCGCAGTCTGTAATTTCATTACTGAGTTGTGCAGCATAGAGGCCATCTGGCTAAAGAGTTCAAGTGTAACAATGATCGATGTGAGAAGCAATCTCCAGACACACATGCAGGTTTGTTCAAGCTTGTCTCACAGCCCTGTACACAACAGAGTCTATATTATGATACCACGGACAGGTGTGGGTTAGATCACTGCATTTGCATGGACTAACAGAGGTGAGCAGAGAACTCCCCGCAAAACTCCTGCCTTGTTTGAACATTCGCAACCATTTAGACTGTCTACTAAATACCTAGGACTTTAGCTTAATCTGGTTGTGGTGATCTCTCTGCTAACAATTACCTGACAGCACAGGTTTAAAAGCGATGTATATCCATATCCAGTTGTGCATGCAATTGAATGTATCTAAACAGTTTAGCACTGTTTTTTCTAGTTATTAGATGATGGCAAGAGCTAAGATAACGAACTGTTGGCCTCCTATACCTGTGTATTCCCCTGTTTCTGTTTATGCTAGCTACCTGCTATAGTTGGGAAATGAGTATCTGGCTCCCACTTATTCGCATACTATTCATATGATAACCATGTAGAATTGTATTTGTTTAGAAGCAATAATCTTGTTTCAGTAATAGCCTATTGTGATGTTTCCAGCTACCTTAGGTTTGCAAACCGTTATGTCAGGGGGTCTCGCTGTCTGCGGCCGGGATGGCGTGATCCTAAAAGTCATATAATTATAGGGCGGCTTGCACTTAACTTTATTCCTGAGATGTCTGGCTCGCTAATAGGTCCCAGTCAGAAGCTATGTATTGTTCTATTAGTATATTTGGTCAAGGTTCTCAATTATATCATTGCCCCATCTTCGCTCATAAAATATACTGTACATATTTAACATAAATTTCTCTCACATTGCACGCTTCAACTACTCATTAGGCACATGATTGTTTAGCCTGTATATATATACACAATTATATCTCTTACTACAAATAATTGTTATTTCTAGTAAACCCCAAGACGGGCTTTCACGTGCTTAAACCCCCCAGGTTAACCACTATCCCTGTTAGGAAAATTCCTTATTTCCCCTTTGTTGCAATCATATAGTAAAGCAAATTTTAAAATATGAGGTTCAGATAATGGGACCCACAAGTGGTCTCTTTTAGTTAAGGTAACCTTCTGTAAGTGTTATTTACTACATATGGTGTAGGGCCCAAGAGTGGCCTTTCTAGGTGGATTAGGAGGTTTAACTTTAATGTTGGCATCCTGTTGAAGCAATTATAAGCTTTGATGGCTTCATGGCATGGATATCACAGATGTTGTCCATTGCTTGCGCAGTTCTACTGTGTCTCTTGTATGATAAACCATGTTACTTCAGAATATATTTGGTTAAAGCAGTTATATTACGCTTGTTTACTAGAGCCTGACTATCTAATGGATATACCCATGAATCTAGTTTTTATATATGTGTCTTTTCTTACAGCAACTATGAATATTATTGGCTACATGACACAGTCGACACAGTATATTGCATATGTAATTTCAATATGTAACTTATATATGGTATGTGCTTATATAATGTTGTTATACTTTGTGTATTTGCCAAAAATTATACCTCAATAAAAAATATTAAAAAAAAAAAAAAATTCTCTTCAAAGCTTAAATTCTCCATTCCCCTTTTTTGCTTTGTGGCCCATCTCTGAACTTTTGGTTTGGGACCCCGTTAAACAACTCCGACCACTACTTCTCCATTCTAGCACCAAGCCACCTACCCTCCACAACACTACTAAAATCCCTCAAGAAGAAAACAATGGGTCCAAATGCTTCTTTCTTATAAACTATACAACATAAGACAACGTACACCAAAACACCATACCAATTACCAATTTGTGTCACCCACCAAGGCTACGTATAAACCCAGTTCCAGAAAAATACAAAATTCGGAAGGACCATTATTTAAGTTGTTGTTTTTTTTGTTGTTTTTTTTAACCCCATAGAGACCAGACCATTTTTCAATTTTCTTACCCTGACCAGGACTATTTTTACATTTTTGGGGTGTTTGTGTTTAGCTGTAATTTTCCTCTTACTCATTTACTGTACCCACACATTTTATATACCATTTTTCTTGCCATTAAATGAACTTTCTAAAGATACCATTATTTTCAACATATCATAATTTACTATAAAAAAATTATAAAAAATGATGGGAAAAAAATGAAAAAAAACCCCACACTTTTTCTAACTTTGACCCCCAATATCTGTTACACATCTACAACCACCAAAAAAACTCCAATGCTAAATAGTTTCTAAATTTTGTCCTGAGTTTAGAAATACCCAATGTTTACATGTTCTTTGCTTTTTTGCAAGTTATAGGGCAATAAGTACAAGTAGCACTTTGCTATTTCAAAACCATTGTCTTTATCAAAATTAGCCATAGTTACATTGTAATACTGATATATGTCAGGAATCCCTGAATAACCCTTCACATGTATATATTCCTTTTAGTAGACAACCCAAAGTATTGATCTAGGTCCTTTTGGTATATTTCATGCCACCATTTCACCGCCAAATAAGATCAAATAAAAAAAAAAAAATGTTAACTTTTTTTCTAACTTTTTCACAAACTTTAGATTTCTCACTGAAATTATTTACAAACAGCTTGTGCAATTATGGCATAAATGGTTGTAAATGCTTCTCTGGGATCCCCTTTGTTCAGAAATAGCAGACATATATGGGTTTGGCATTGCTTTTTGGTAATTAGAAGGCTGCTAAATGACGTTGCGCACAACACTTGTATTATGCCCAGCAGTTAAGGGGTTAATTAGGTAGCATGTAGGATTAATTTTAGCTTTAGTGTAGAGATCAGAATCCCACCTGACACATCCCACCACCTGATACCTCCCTGACGCCCCTCAATCAGCTCACTTCCCTCCTCCACCTCACAATTGTCACCACCATCTTAAGTACTGACAGAAAGTCTGCCAGTATTAAAAAACCTCCCTGATCCCCCCCCATACAGCTCTCTAACCCTCTACCTATTTGCCACATCTTGGGTACTGGCAGCTGTCTGCCAGTACCCTGTTTGCCACCCAAAAAATGCTTTTACATTTTTTTATTTCTAGATAAAACTTTTCTGTAGTGTAGCTGACCCCCCCTCAATACCCTATCTCCCTCCCCCTCCCAGATCCCTTGCCCAACATTAAATTCCCCCTCCCTCTGCATCATTCACAAATCATTGAAATGTATTATGCAAATGCGTTGCACGCACGCCCCCCCCCCACATGATACCGTGACTGTTGCCTAATGAAAAAAGCCTAAACCGGCCAAGGCTGCCTGTCATCAGGTCCGGACACTGCTTCAGAGGAGGACAGCCCGAATAGGCCCAACTTCATGTCATCTGCTCCAGACCCGGCTTCATAGGAGGACAACCCGAACAGTCCCCACTCTCTGTCATCTGCTCCAGACCCAGCTTCATAGTAGGACTCCCCGAACAGGCCCCTCTTTCTGTCATCTGCTCCAGACCCAGCTTCATAGGAAGAAAGCCTGAACAGGCCCCACTCTCTGTCATCTGCTCTGGATACTGCTCTGTCCTAGGCCAACATCAACAGGCCAAGCATCCTTTTAATCAGCTCTGGATACCACTCAGCCAGCATAACAGGCCAAGTCATCAGTTCTGGACACGGCTTCATAGGAGGACAGACCGAATAGGCCCCACTCCCTGTCATCTGCTCCGGTTACTGCTCTGTTGGAGGACTGCCTGCCTGTCATCCACTCCTGCACCAAGTATAAACCTCCACACTGCCCTGAAGGAAGGATTAACACCACCACCACCCATCTCAAGCTTACGCATACCACCAGCAAGCTCCTAGCCTGCCATCATCCCGGGACTGTTCCATGCAACCGAACACCCAGCCGAGCCTCACTCCTGACCGGACTGCAGATGAAACCCACAAGACTTCCAAGCCACATTGCTGTGAGTCTGCTCCTGCCAGTTGCAGAATAATGCCATGTAAGATACACCTGCAGTTCCACCTCTCCCTGAAATGAGCTGGATGAGGAAAAGCTTCTTCTCACATGTTTTGGTCCAGAGAATGTTCCCTTACCACTCTCCTACACTACTTAACCTTCTATAGCCCAACCTACTGACCTCAGAAAGATCCCACAACTTGGCCTCCATGGGGGTCATACAACCCTTTCTTCAATTTTTTCATAAAGGGTTTCTCTTTCTATATTCAGCATCAGAAATAAAATGTACAAATTAATGAAGCTCTCTCTTTCAGTGCGGTTTCGGGAAGATACCTATAATCAAGGGGGTCTATCTGGGGAGTGGGGTATGTGCGTGAGTGAGGCAGAATGTTAACTCTGTATTGTTATATGTCTGTAATTGGAACTAATGGGCCCTAAGTATGCCAAGAAAATATCCCCCACACCATTACATCACCACCACCAGCCTGAACCATTGATACAAGGCAGAATGGATCCATAATTTCATGTTGTTTACACTAAATTCTGACCCTACCATCTGAATGTCGCAGCTGAAATCGAGACTCATCAGACCAGGCAACAATTTTCCAATATTCTATTGTCCAATTTTTGTGAGCCTCTGCGAATTGTAGCCTCAGTTTCCTGTTCTTAGCTGGCAGGAGAAGCACCCAGTGTGGTCTTCTGCTGCTGTACCCCATCTGCTTCAAGGTTCAACGTGTTGTGCATTCAGAGATGGTATTCTGCATACCTTGGTTGTAACGAGTGGTTATTTGAGTTACTGTTGCCTTTCTATCATCTCAAACCAGTCTGCCTATTCTCCTCTGACCTCTGACATCAACAAGGCATTGTCGTCCACACAACTGCCGCTCACTGGATATTTTCTCTTTTTTGGACCATTCCATAAACCCTAGAGATGGTTGTGCGTGAAAATCCCAGTAAATCAGCAGTTTTTGCAATACTCAGACCAACCCATCTGGCACCAACAACCATACCACGTTCAAAATCACTTAAATCCCTTTTTTTCCCCCATTCTGATGCTCGGTTTGAACTTTAGCAAGTCGTCTTCACCACGTCTAGATGCCTAAATGCATTGAGTTGTTGCCATGTGATTTGCTGATTAGCAATTTGTGTTACCAAGCAATTGAACAGGTGTACCTAATAAAGTGGCGGGTGAGTGTGTATATGAATGTATTTATATGTGTATATATTTATTTATACCTCTACCCATTTGATCCCTATAACTGTTTTTTTTTTGTACTCCGCCTTTGTTATTAGCGCTGTGGAATCTGTTGGCGCTCTACAAATAACCAATAATAATAATAATAATATATGTGTATTTACAGACACATATATATATATATATATATATATATATATATATACATATAAACACATAAATATATATGTACACACACATATATATATATAGTACACTAATCTTCCCTCTGTTATTACATGTAGTAGGAATGTGCATTCATCCTTTTCATTAGCTGCCGTATGCTGAAGAAAGTGTCGGCTCGCGCCATTCAGCTCCTTTCAGAGGCAGATTTCTTCTTGTGAAAGTGCGATACTAAGCTCTGGATTTGCACACGTTAGTGAGCTGCACTTTAGAAGAAGAAATCTAGGTCAAAAAAGAGCTGAATGCCATGAGTGGCCTCCTAATTCAGCCTTCAGTAGCTAACGAAACTGCTAAATGCAAATCCTTACATACAAGCAACATGTTATATAATTATGTACTAGAAATTAACCCCTGCACTGAAAAAACCCAGCATACAAAATAAATATTTTAAAATAGTTTTAGCAAAATTGCTACTCAGACCAAGGACATAACCCTTAAATATGCCTCTTGAGAATGTTTACCTTTTCTGGGGCCAATTACTAATCGGGGCTTCTGTCATAGATATGGGATAAAGTCTTTCTAAGTAAATATTACATATATACAGTATATATATATATATATATATATATATATATATATTCAGAAGAAAAGTTATTATTTATGAAAACTTCAGATATGTTGTTGACTTTAGACGGTGCTATATTACATTATATTATTATTATTATTATTATTATTATCAGGTATTTATAGAGCACCAACATATTCCGCAGCGCTGTAAACATAGTCGGTGTACAGGATAGCTTTTGTAGGGGTCAAGTGGGTAGAGGGCCCTGCCGAGAGTTTCACTGTTGTAGTCGGCTCTTATGAAGTGATCTGTAAACAGCTGGGCCCATAGGCTTACAATCTAAGGGGTTCAAGGGGAAAGCAATGGCGTTAGGAAAGGTTAGTGTAGGTTGTATGCATCCCTGAATAGTAGAGTTTTTAGGGAGTGCTTGAAGCTGTAAAAACTAGGGGAGAGTCTTATGGAGCGAGGCAGGGAATTCCACAAGATGGGGGCCAGTCTGGAGAAGTCCTGTAAAAGTGAATGTGAGGAAGTAACAAGAGAGGAGGAGAGGAGGAGATCCTAAACTGATCGAAGGGGACGGGAGGGAGAGTATCTAGAGACAAGTTCTGATATGTAAGGGGAAGCATTGCAGTTGATAGCTTTATATGTCAGGGTGAGGATTTTATGTTTAATCCTAGAGGCAAGAGGAAGCCAGTGAAGGGATTGGCAGAGAGGTGCAGCAGATGAAGAGCGACGTGTAAGGAAGATGAGTCTGGCAGAGGCATTCATAATGGATTGTAAAGGAGCTATGCGGCAGCTGGGTAGACCAGAGAGGACGGAATTGCAGTAGTCAAGGCGGGAAAGGATGAGAGAGTGGATTCAAATCTTGGTTGTATCTTGTGTGAGGAAATGTCTAATTTTAGCAATGTTTTTAAGGTGGAAGCGGCAGGCTGTAGACAAGGACTAAATGTGAGGAGTGAAGGAAAGATCTGAGTCAAGTGTGACCCCAAGACATCGGGCGAGCGGGGTAGGGGTAATGATGGAATTATCAACAGTTATAGAAATTTTGGGGGTGGAGACATTGGAAGAAGGGGGAAAAATAAGGAGTATTAAAGTACATTTTCGTATAAAAATCCTGTTAAGGTACAGTATGAACCAATAAATCATTCTACAAGAGTTAGAGCTCTAATGAATCTGATAAAATGGATATATATGTATTTTTAAATAATTATATTGAGCCGGATTACAAGTGGAGTGGAAACACTTGTACCCGAGCGATAATGAAGAATCCCTTTGCAGTTAAGTAGATGAAAACATGAAAAAATAAAAAAATATATTTATGCAATATTCATATTTAATAAAGGGTTTAACTGTGTATTTACTGTAAATATTTCACATTCCAATGTTCTGCACATAGCAGAATGTTTTATGTATTTATAGATATTCCTATATATATATATATATATATATATATATATATATATATATATATATATATATATATATATATACAGTATATATAATCATGCATATATAAATAGGTATAGATATATATTTTACCATAAAAACATCAGATACATATAGAAATATTTACTTATGATTAAATAGAACATATTCTGTTATATGAAAAACATTGAAATGTGAACTATTCATATTTTCCTGTGAGGTTAGCGACCCATTGACTTCTAAGGGGGAATACATGAACGTGCATGCAATATTGTACGTTCGGCTTTTGCGCTTGTCGGGTTAGCACGCAAGTGAAAACAGTTTACTTTCAACTCATAATGAGCACAACCCAATGAGTACAAAAAGCTTATTTCTAGCGCAATAAACGCTCGAGCTGGAGCATTAATTGCTGCTCCACTTGTAATATGGCCCGTTATCATTTATCACAATTATTTTGTTTTATTATTCTTTTTCTGAAATTGTAGACTTTTTTATTTTTATAAATGACCTCCTGCACTGATCAAGCAGTGACTGTGTGCAGCATGTCAGTGTCAGGATTCTGTGTTCCACGGAATGTGTTGTTGCTTCTCTTGGGGGATGGAAAATTCTGAATTTTCAAATTTAAACTGCAGAAAAAGCAGAAAATAAAACGATGCAAAGTTTTTTTTGTTTTTTTTTCCCTCTGTGTATAATTTTGTGCTTTACATGGGATCAAATATAATGCTTTATATCCCTTTAAATATCTCTTTCTGGAAAGAAATCATGTGAGTTCCATCGGACCCAGTTGTTTGTCAGTTATATTACAAATAACAAGTTCTCTTTGTTGTCACCTGGTAGAATAAGAGGTGGCTCATGTATATGAATTACAAATTCATTGTCAAAGCTACCTGGCTCTGAAGTTTAGCAAGATTGCAGATGATATGCAGATGTGCGCACAGTTAGGGTAAACAACAATGTGCATTTTACACGTATTATTCAGTGCGTCGGATTTAAATAAACTCAGGTGAAAATGATATTTACATTTCCACACTTTTAAATTCTGTTGACAGATAACAATGTCAGTCTTAAGAATGAGCGAAATAAATATGCCAGGAAATCTTCACGTCAGCATTTTATTGCAGCTGAACACACGGCTTCTATCTTTGTCTCAAATCTTTGTTTCATTTTTACAAGATGTTTCTCCATCGCTGATTACTCTGACATTATGTACATTTTTATGCTTTTGCTATGGAATTTTACCAGCTCCAAATGTGTGGTGTGTGTATGTGTGCATGTCTATGTAAGTGTGTATGTGCGTGTATGCATCAGTGTGTCTAGGGGTAATACTTATCAAGCAGACAACCTGACGCAGCGTAATTGTGGCGAGCTTGATTCAACCTAGTTATCAAAGCCTACAGACCGGCAAAATTTGAAATCTGTGACGTAACATACGATCCGCCGGTCTCACTCCGACACAGATCGATGCTTACGTCATTACAGATGTTCCGAATACACATTCGGCACTATTTGACACTTTTTAAAAGTTATCAAATAGTTACCCGGTATGCTCGCGGCTATTCCGGCCAAGCGTACCTGGTTTTCAATCCGCCACCCTGGATGCCGCGGATGCCATAGGAATCAATGGGAGTCTGAAAGCAGTGAAAGCTTATGTTCGATGCTGCCAGCTATCCCATTGATTTCTATGGTAGAAAACCAGTTACGTTTACACCTAACACCCTAACATTAACCCAGAGTCTAAACACCCCTAATCTGCCGCCCCGACATAGCCGCCACTAAATTAAATGTATTAACCCCTATCCCGCCGCTCCCCGACTCCACCGCAACTAAATAAAAGTATTAACCCCTATCCCGCCGCTCCCCGACCCCACCGCAACTAAATAAAAGTATTAACCCCTATCCCGCCACTCCCCGACCCCACCGCAACTAATTAAAAGTATTAACCCCTATCCCGCCACTCCCCAACCCCACCGCAACTAAATAAAGTATTAACCCCTAAACCCCTGGCCTCCCACATCACTACCACTAACTAAACTTATTAACCCCTAAACCGCCAGCCCCCCACATTGCCATAAACTAAATTAAGCTATTAACCCCTTAACCTAACAACCCGCTAGCTTTACATTAAAATTACAACATCCCTATCTTATAATACATTTAAACTTACCTTTAAAATTAAAATAAACTATATTAAACTATTAATTAACCTACCCTAACTAGTATACTAAAAATACATTAAACTACCAATTAAATTCACTATATTACATATTTAAAAACCTAACCCTACTCAAATTATTTAAATCTACAATTAAACATTTCTAAATTACAAAAAAATAAACACTAAGTTACAAAAAATAAAAAACACTAACGGCTAGATTTAGAGTTTTGCGTTATATTGAAAAAGCAGTGTTAGGTTATAACGCTGCTTTTTCACTACCGCTGGTATTACGAGTCTTGCAGGTTTAGGGGCACCGCACACTTTTTTGGCCTTACCGCAAATCAACTTACGCAAATTGCGTAAAGTCTATTTTCAATGGGACTTCCATAGCGCCGATATTACAAGCTTTTCCTGGGAGGCAAAAAAGTGAGCGGTACACCCTATCCGTCAAGATTCATAACGCATTCTAAAGTCAGTAGTTATGAATTTTACGCTACAAAGCTGTAGCATAAAACTCATAACTAAAGTGCTAAAAAGTACACTAACACCCATAAACTACCTATTAACCCCTAAACCGAGGCCCTACCACATCGCAAACACTATAATAAAAGTATTAACCCCTAATCTGCCACTCCCGACATCGGCGCCACTATAATAAACATATTAACCCCTAAACCGCAGCACTCCCACCTCGCAAACACTAGTTAAATATTATTAACCCCTAATCTGCCCCCTCTAACATCGCCGCCACTATACTAAAGTTAATAATCCCTAAGTCTAACCCTAAACCTAACACCCCCTAACTTAAATATAATTAAATTAAACCTACTATTAATAACTAAATAATACCTATTTAAAATTAATACTTACTTGTAAAATAAACCCTAAGCTAGCTACAATATAACTAATAGTTACATTGTATCTAGCTTAGGTTTTATTTTTATTTTACATGTAAGTTTGTATTTATTTTAACTAGGTAGAATAGTTACTAAACATATAAACATAGAAACATAGATATTGACGGCAGATAAGAGCCATAGGCCCAGCAAGTCTGCCCGACCTTACCTAACAGTATAAACTTATCTAGTTCGTAGGATAGCCTTATGCTTGTCCCATGCATTTTTAAAGTCCCCCACAGTGTTTGTTGCTACTACCTCTTGAGGAAGTTTATTCCATAAATCAATCACTCTTTCTGTAAAGAAGTGCTTCCTCAAATTACTCCTGAATCTACTACCCTTTAGCTTGAGATCATGACCCCTTGTTCTTGAATTTTCCATTTTATGTAAAATACCCACAGCCTCAGTTTTACTAAACCCTTTAATGTACTTGAAAGTTGCTATCATATCACCTCTTTCCCTTCTCTCCTCTAAGCTATACATATTTAGGTCATTGAGCCTATCCTGGTAAATTTTAATAGAAACATAAACTAAATAGTTATTAACTATGTACTAACTACCTAGCTAAAATAAATACAAATTTACCTGTAAAATAAAACCTAACCTGTCTTACACTAACACCTAAAATTACACTACAATTAAATCAATTACATTAATTAAATACAATTAACTGAATTTAAAAAATTACCTAAATTACAAAAAAAACCCCACTAAATTACACAAAATAAAAAACAAATTACAAGATATTTAAACTAATTACACCTAATCTAATAGACCTAGCAAAATTAAAAAGCCCCTTCAAAATAAAAAAAAAAAACCTAGCCTAAACTAAACTACCATTAGCCCTTAAAAGGGCTTTTTGCGGGGCATTGCCCCAAAGAAATCAGCCGACATCCATTCTCAACGAAGCCAGAAGTCCTCAGCGAAGCGACAAGAAGTCCTCAACGAAGTCGGGAGAAGTCTTCATCCAAGCCGGGCGAAGTGGTCCTCCAGACGGGCAGAAGTCTTCATCCAGATGGCATCTTCTATCTTCATCCATCCGGCGCGGAACGGGTCCATCTTCAAGACATCCGACGCGGAGCATCCTCTTCTTCCGACGACTACCCAAAGAATGAGGTTCCTTTAAGTGATGTCATCCAAGATGGCGTCCGTTGAATTCCGATTGGCTGATAGAATTCTATCAGCCAATCGGAATTAAGGTTGAAAAAATCCTATTGGCTGATGCAATCAGCCAATAGGATTTAACTTCAATCCCATTGGCTGATCCTATCACCCAATAGGATTGAGCTTGCATTCTATTGGCTGATTAATACAGCCAATAGAATGCGAGCTCAATCCTAATGGCTGATTGGATCAGCCAATAGGATTGAACTTCAATCCTATTGGCTGATTGCATCAGCCAATAGGTTTTTTTCTACCTTAATTGCGATTGGCTGACAGAATTATATCAGCCAATCGGAATCTAAGGGACGCCATCTTGGATGACTTCACTTAAAGGTACCTTCATTCTGTGTTAGTCATCGGATGAAGAGGATGCTCTGCGTCGGATGTCTTGAAGATGGACCCGCTCCGCGCCGGATGGATGAAGATAGAAGATGCCGTCTGGATGAAGACTTCTGCCCGTCTGGAGGACCACTTCTGCCCGACTTGGATGAAGACTTCTGCCCATCTGGAGGACCATTTCGCCCGGCTTGGATGAAGACGTCTCCCGGTAAGTCTATCTTCAGGGGGTTAGTGTTAGTTTTTTTTAAGGGTGGGTTTATTTTTTAGATTAAGTTTTGGGCTTGCAAAAGAACTAATTGCCCTTTTTAAGGGCAATGCCCATCCAAATGCCCTTTTCAGGGCAATGGGGAGCTTAGTTGTTTTTAGCTGGTATTTTATTTGGGCGGTTGGTTGTGTGGGTGGTGGGTTTTACTGTTGGGGGGTTGTTTGTATTTTTTTTACAGGTAAAAGAGCTGATTACTTTGGGGCAATGCCCCGGAAAAGGCCCTTTTAAGGGCTATTGGTAGTTTAGTTTAGGCTAGGGTTTTTTTTTATTTTTTGGGGGGGGGGGCATTTTTTATTTTAATAGGGCTATTAGATTAGGTGTAATTAGTTTAAATATCTGTAATTTGTTTATTATTTTCTGTAATTTAGTGTTTGTTTTCTTTTTTAATTTAGCTAATTTAATTTAATTTAGGTAATTGTAATTTAATTTAGTTAATTTATTTAATTATAGTGTAGTGTTAGGTGTTAGTGTAACTTAGGTTAGGTTTTATTTTACAGGTAAATTTGTCTTTATTTTAACTAGGTAGTTATTAAATAGTTAATAACTATTTAATAACTATTCTACCTAGTTAAAATAAATACAAACTTGCCTGTAAAATAAAAATAAACCCTAAGCTAGATACAATGTAACTATTAGTTATATTGTAGCTAGCTTAGGGTTTATTTTACAGGTATTTAGTTTTAAATAGGAATAATTTAGTTAATGATAGTAATATTTATTTTGATTTATTTAAATTACATTTAAGTTAGACTTAGATTTAGGGGTTAATAACTTTAATATAGTGGCGGCAATGTTAGGGACGGCACATTAGGGGTTAATAATATTTAACTAAAGTTTGCAAGGCGGGAGTGCGGCAGTTTAGGGATTAATATGTTTATTATAGTGGCGGCAGTATAGTTGGGGCTGCAGATTAGGGGTTATTAAATATAATGTAGGGTTCGGCGATGTTGGGGGCAGCAGATTAGGGGTTCATAAGTATAATGTAGGTGGCGGCAGTGTCCGGAGCGGCATATTAGGGGTTAATAAATATAATGTAGGTGTCGGCGATGTCGGGGACGGCAGATTAGGGGTTAATAAGTGTAAGATTATGGGTGTTTAGACTCGGGGTTCATGTTAGGGTGTTAGGCGTGGACATAAATTTTATTTCCCCATAGGAATCAATGGGGCTGCGTTAATGAGTTTTACGCTGCTTTTTTGCAGGTGTTAGACTTTTTCTCAGCCGGCTCTCTCCATTGATTCCTATGGGGAAATCGTGCATGAGCACGTTACACCAGCTCACCACCGAATTAAGCAGCGCTGGTATTGGAGTGCGGTAATAAGCAAAATTTTGCTCAACGCTCACTTCTTGTCTTTTAACAACGGGTTTCTGAAAACTCGTAATACCAGCGCTGTAGGTAAGTGAGCGTTGAGTGAAAACTGCTCATTAGCACCGCATAGCCTCTAACGCAAAACTCGTAATCTGGGCCTTAGTATTTTTTATTTTTAAAGTAATGATAGTTTTTTATTTTAATTGTAATTTAGTTTTATTTTAATTTATGTAATGGGGTGAATTTAGGGGGTGTTAGGTTAGGGGGCTTAGTGATTAGTTGTTTGCATTGTGGACTGTGGCGGTTTAGGGGTTAATAGATTTATTAGCATTATTGCGTTGTGTGGGTTTGGCGAATTAGAAGTTAATAGTTTAATAGGTTTATTGCGTTGTGGGTTAATGGCGGATTAGGTGTTAATTGTTTTAAAAGGTAGTTTGTGATGTTGGGGTTGGCGGATTTAGGGGTTAAAACTCTTATTAGGTAGATTGCAAAGTGGGTGAATTGCGGTTTAGAGGTTAATAGTTTAATTAGGCATATTGCATTGTGGGGGGTTGTCAGTTTAGGGGTTAATATTTTTATTATTAGCGAATATAGGGGGTTTTATGTGTTGGGTTTATTTTATTTTCTTAAACGCCGGCAGTTTCTAAAGTGCCATAAGTCACTGGCGACTCCAGAAATTTGTATTTACGCTCATTTCTGGACATTGCTATTTTAGATTTATTTAGTGTTAGGTTTTTTTATTTTGGGGGGTTTGGTGGGTGGGGTTTTTACTGTTAGAGGGGAGACTAAGGCCTAGATTTAGAGTTCGGCGGTAGCCGTCAAAACCAGCGTTAGAGGCTCCTAACGCTGGTTTTGGCCGCCCGCTGGTATTTGGAGTCAGTGATTAAAGGGTCTAACGCTCACTTTACAGCCGCGACTTTTCCATACCGCAGATCCCCCTACGCCATTTGCGTAGCCTATCTTTTCAATGGGATCTTTCTAACGCTGGTATTTAGAGTCGTTTCTGCAGTGAGCGTTAGAGCTCTAACGACAAGATTCCAGCCGCCTGAAAATAGCAGGAGTTAAGAGCTTTCTGGCTAACGCCGGTTTATAAAGCTCTTAACTACTGTACCCTAAAGTACACTAACACCCATAAACTACCTATGTACCCCTAAACCGAGGTCCCCCCACATCGCCGCCACTCGATTAAAAATTTTAACCCCTAATCTTCTGACCGCCACCTACGTTATACTTATGTACCCCTAATCTGCTGCCCCTAACCCCGCCGACCCCTATATTACATTTATTAACCCCTAATCTGCCCCCCACAACATCGCCGCCAGCTACTTAAAATAATTAACCCCTAATCTTCCGACCGCAAAGCGCCGCCACCTACGTTATCCCTATGTACCCCTAATCTGCTACCCCTAACACCGCCGACCCCTATATTATATTTATTATCCCCTAATCTGCCCCCCTCAACGTCGCCGACACCTGCCTACACTTATTAACCCCTAATCTGCCGAGCGGACCTGAGCGCTACTATAATAAAGTTATTAACCCCTAATCCGTCTCACTAACCCTATCATAAATAGTATTAACCCCTAATCTGCCCTCCCTAACATCGCCGACACCTACCTTCAATTATTAACCCCTAATCTGCCGACCGGAGCTCACCGCTATTCTAATAAATGTATTAACCCCTAAAGCTAAGTCTAACCCTAACACTAACACCCCCCTAACTTAAATATAATTTACATATAACGAAATAAATTAACTCTTATTAAATAAATTAATCCTATTTAAAGCTAAATACTTACCTGTAAAATAAACCCTAATATAGCTACAATATAAATTATAATTATATTATAGCTATTTTAGGATTAATATTTATTTTACAGGCAACTTGGTATTTATTTTAACCAGGTACAATAGCTATTAAATAGTTAATACCTATTTAATAGTTACCTAGTTAAAATAAATACAAAATTACCTGTAAAATAAATCCTAACCTAAGATATAATTAAACCTAACACTACCCTATCAATAAAATAATTAAATAAACTACCTACAATTACCTACAATTAACCTAACACTACACTATCAATAAATTAATTAAACACAATTCCTACAAATAAATAAAATTAAATAAACTAGCTAAAGTACAAAAAATAAAAAAGAACTAAGTTACAGAAAATAAAAAAATATTTACAAACATAAGAAAAATATTACAACAATTTTAAACTAATTACACCTACTCTAAGCCCCCTAATAAAATAACAAAGCCCCCCAAAATAAAAAATTCCCTACCCTATTCTAAATTTAAAAAGTTACAAGCTCTTTTACCTTACCAGCCCTGAACAGGGCCCTTTGCGGGGCATGCCCCAAGAAGTTCAGCTCTTTTGCCTGTAAAAGAAAACATACATGTTCCGATCAGCCAATAGAATGCGAGCTCAATCTGATTGGCTGATTGGATCAGCCAATCGGATTGAACTTGATTCTGATTGGCTGATTCCATCAGCCAATCAGAAAATTCCTACCTTAATTCCGATTGGCTGATAGAATCCTATCAGCCAATCGGAATTCGAGGGACGCCATCTTGGATGACGTCCCTTAAAGGAACCGTCATTCGTCGGGAGACATCGGAAGAAGAGGATGGATCCGCGTCGCCTGCTTCAAGATGGACCCGCTCCGCACCGGATGGAAGAAGATAGAAGATGCGGCTTGGAGAAGATGTTTGCCGGTCCGGATGTCCTCTTCTTGCCGGATAGGATGAAGACTTTGGAGCCTCTTCTGGACTTCTTCAGTGGATGTCTAGCCCCCGCTTGGGTTGGATGAAGATATCGGAGCCAGGACGGATCGGTGAACCTGGTATGGTGAAGACAAGGTAGGAAGATCATCAGGGGATTAGTGTTAGGTTTATTTAAGGGTGGTTTGGGTTAGATTAGGGGTATGTGGGTGGTGGGTTGTAATGTTGGGGGGGGGGGTATTGTATGTTTTCTTTTACAGGCAAAAGAGCTGAACTTCTTGGGGCATGCCCCGCAAAGGGCCCTGTTCAGGGCTGGTAAGGTAAAAGAGCTTGTAACTTTTTAAATTTAGAATAGGGTAGGGAATTTTTTATTTTGGGGGGCTTTGTTATTTTATTAGGGGGCTTAGAGTAGGTGTAATTAGTTTAAAATTGTTGTAATATTTTTCTTATGTTTGTAAATATTTTTTTATTTTCTGTAACTTAGTTCTTTTTTATTTTTTGTACTTTAGCTAGTTTATTTAATTTTATTTATTTGTAGGAATTGTGTTTAATTAATTTATTGATAGTGTAGTGTTAGGTTAATTGTAGGTAATTGTAGGTAGTTTATTTAATTATTTTATTGATAGGGTAGTGTTAGGTTTAATTATATCTTAGGTTAGGATTTATTTTACAGGTAATTTTGTATTTATTTTAACTAGGTAACTATTAAATAGGTATTAACTATTTAATAGCTATTGTACCTGGTTAAAATAAATACCAAGTTGCCTGTAAAATAAATATTAATCCTAAAATAGCTATAATATAATTATAATTTATATTGTAGCTATATTAGGCTTTATTTTACAGGTAAGTATTTAGCTTTAAATAGGATTAATTTATTTAATAAGAGTTAATTTATTTTGTTATATGTAAATTATATTTAAGTTAGGGGGGTGTTAGTGTTAGGGTTAGACTTAGCTTTAGGGGTTAATACATTTATTAGAATAGCGGTGAGCTCCGATCGGAAGATTAGGGGTTAATAATTGAAGGTAGGTGTCGGCGATGTTAGGGAGGGCAGATTAGGGGTTAATACTATTTATGATAGGGTTAGTGAGACGGATTAGGGGTTAATAACTTTATTATAGTAGCGCTCAGGTCCGCTCGGCAGATTAGGGGTTAATAAGTGTAGGCAGGTGTCGGCGACGTTGTGGGGGGCAGATTAGGGGTTAATAAATATAACATAGGGGTCGGCGATGTTAGGGCAGCAGATTAGGGGTACATAGGGATAACGTAGGTTGCGGCGGTTTACGGAGCGGAAGATTAGGGGTTAAAACTGTAATGCAGGGGTCAGCGATAGCGGGGGCGGCAGATTAGGGGTTAATAAGTGTAAGGTTAGGGGTGTTTAGACTCGGGGTACATGTTAGAGTGTTAGGTGCAGACGTAGGAAGTGTTTCCCCATAGGAAACAATGGGGCTGCGTTAGGAGCTGAACGCTGCTTTTTTGCAGGTGTTAGGTTTTTTTTCAGCTCAAACAGTCCCATTGTTTCCTATGGGAGAATCGTGCACGAGCACGTTTTTGAGGCTGGCCGCGTCCGTAAGCAACTCTGGTATCGAGAGTTGCATTTGCGGTAAAAATGCCCTACGCTCCTTTTTTGGAGCCTAACGCAGCATTTGTTTTAACTCTCGATACCAGAGTTAAATTTATGGTGCGGCCAGAAAAAAGCCCGCGGAGCGTTAACAGCCCTTTTACCACCGAACTCCAAATCTAGGCCTTAGTATTTTTTTAAGGAAAAGATCTGTTTAACTTAGGGCACTGCCCTACAAAAGACCATTTTAAGGGCTATTGGTAGTTTAGTATTTGATTGGGGGGGTTTATTTTGGGGGGCTTTTTTATTTTCAGAAATTTGTATTTACCCTCATTTCTGGACATCGCTAGTTTATCCGACTTACGGCAGTTTATGAAATGCCGTCAGGGTTTATCCAATACCCCGATGTGCAAGGTGAAATTCACACTTGTGCTGAAGCCTGCGCCGTATATGTAATCTCGCCCAATTTATGATACCGATTTGCGACGCCGTTCTATGTTAGCTTATGGGAGTAAAAATAGCGGCCAACGGGTGAAATATATGTTCCGCATTTATATGCAGCGCCGTATATGTTACACCAGAATCGCGTATAAACAGACGGCGCCGGCTTTTGAGGGCGACGCCTCATATGTAATGGAGCCCTATATTAACTATCTGTCTGGGGTGATTACATAAGCCTGTGCACCCTTCACTTGTTCCCAGTTTGTTGGATTGAGAGCTTGCATTGTGTGGCTGTTTTAGGGTCCCAGGTTTTGGAAGGGACCTTGTCGTGGTACCTGGCCTTGTCCCATTTGGCCAAATGCGGTAACTAACCTTTCCATTTTTGCTTTTAAATCTTAGCTGAGAGCTTGTAAGTGAGTGCTGGACTTTCTCTGTGTGTTGTATTAATTTGTTTTGTAATTTTCCCTATGGTTCTTGCACCCAGACATGTCTGGTGTTAACTGTCTGTGACTTTGGGGACAGCACAGCTTCCTGTAAGTGCCAGAGAGCACCCAGGGCTGAGCATGTTGCAGGGTCATGGGATGTGTACCCGGTCCGGTATGAGAGTGCAGTCCCCTATATATATATAATATCTTTATGTCTATTTATCTATCTATAAAATATCTAACTGTCTATCTTTCTATATGTCTATCAGTCTATCTATCATCTATATATTTGTCTTTCTCTCAGTCTATCTAGCTACTATATATTTATATACATTTATCATCTATCATCTATCTGTATCTACTATCTATCTATAAATCTGTTTTCATCTATCTATCTGTCTGTCTATCTATCAATCTATCTATCAATCATAGATCTATCTATATATCTATCTATCTATCTATCTATCTATCTATCTATCTATCTATCTATATATCTATAAACTATCAATCTATCTATTTATCTATCTATTCATCTGTTTGTCTGTCTATTGAATTACTATCTCTGTCTCTCTCTCTCTATCTATCTATCTATCTATCTATCTATCTATCTATCTATCTATCTATCTATATGTCTGCCTGTCTGTCTATCTAGTTGCTTTCATGCAAAGTGATTTTTTTCTAACTTTTGCATCATTTATTTCTAAAGATTCATTACCAATAACTTGTTTTGCGTATCAGACTATACATAAGTTATTATGTTTGTGTTTATTGCTCGCTACTTTCCCTAATTTCCATGAGGGTTCCGCTACAGCTTTATGCACAGTGCGGGAGCAAGCGTACTACCTTCCCTATCATTCACTGCCTTTATCAGGTCATTAACTCCCAAATGCTGCTTAACCTAATGATCCTTCCGGGATTCTGATAAAGTAGCTTGAAATAAGACAGTGTTTTCTTAAATTGTTTGGAGATATCTGTGGTAGAGAGCACATCCCCCATAGATGGCCTGCGTACCCAGAAGCCTCGCTGTTAATAGACTGTGTGTCATTTTTCTACTACATTACAGGCCAGATTTGTAATCACATTATCCCTGTCTGCACCTCACCCTCTGTTTTCCATTTAATTAGGTTATAAAACAATTAGCTAACACTGTCCTTTAGATCCCTCAGTGCCCTGGGAGCTGTTTGTTCTCTACAGGTTTGGGCTGTGGGTAGAATTCTTCCTCTTTGTGTTGAGCAGGCTGAAGGTCAGACCCAGACAGCTCCTGCGTGTAACCTCTGTGACGTTGTCTTTGTTTCTCCCTCCTGCGCTTTGAAGTGCCGCACACCAGGTGTTCCTGTACTAAATTACACATGAAAGGAGCTCATCCCTGGACTAATTAACTAGTAAAGTGCACCCGGCACCCCCCAGTACCACTCATAATGATAATCTGTGCTGCATTCCATAATATAGGCATTTATCCCAAAATCCCCACCACTTAAACTGTTAGGTGTAAAAATCTATTCCCAAATTTAAAACAAATTGCCCAGTAACTAATTGATGGCAATGACCAACTTTATTTCAAGTTTTACCATGAAAACAATTAAAGGGACATTCTAGTAAATAACGAATATTATCTGTTTCATTCACTTTATATTAACAAATTATTTTAATATGTGATTATATTATGTAAATGTAAATATATGTGTATAAAACCAGGGGCATATTATGGCATAGGTCAACAAGTCCCATGCCTAGGGCGGCAGATTTTGGGAAGATCGGGGGGAGAGCAGCAGTTTTTGGTGCTCTGCCAGAGCCGCAATTTGGGCGTCCTATGCACCTCTCCCTCAAACGCCTTATTTTTTTAGAGTAAACAGCTTCATTTTTAGGCCCTGATATTTAAAGGTTCTCCAGCTTGGAGAAAAATTCTGTGTTACTTTAACAAATTAGGATCATACTTTGTATATTTCTGTTGATATATACACATTACCTTGCATTTGCTGCATTGCAAACTAAAACTGTTTCAGAAAGTGGGATGGACAGGGCAGTTCCCTGGGCTGAACAGAGGAGTTCCCAGGATGTCTGAAGCTCTCTCACAAGTCTGAAGCTCTCTCACAAGTGAAATTTACTAAACATTTTAAACAAGCTGGTCTCACTGATTTGTCTCACCAGCTGTATGTAGGTAAAATTCAGAATACACGTATTTTATCTAACAGAAAAGTAATATATAATAAAATATAGACAAAAGCAAATTAAATTGTAGTGAAAACACATTATTTTAATTTGGAATTGATGCAAATTGAGACTTTGGGGTAGATTTAACAAGCAATGAAAGCAGAGGCGTAACTAGAAACCACACGTAACTAGAAACCACAGGGCCCAGGTGCAAGAATCTAAGAAGGCCCCCCTTTTTTAACACAGAAAAAAAAATGTGAATCAGATTACATGTCTGCAAAAGGAGGTACCCCGTGCCCACAGTCTGTGAGATGGTCTGACCCCCTTTTACTGTATATAGTGACACTGTTCAACCCACCTGTACTGTATAAAGTAAGTTAGGGACACAGACTGTAATCTGCCGGTGAAATGGCTGGCCTGACCTTACCCGCCCCAGTACTTTATAAAGTGACCACAGTAGTCAGTGACATGGTCCAGCCCCCCCCCATACTGTATATAGTGGTACTGTATAGTGACACTGTTTACCCCCTGCCCCCATGCTGTAGTAGCAAGGTCTGTAAGTTGCTGGTTCCACAAACATAGACACACACACACATACATGCATAAATACACACACAGTCACATACATACACACACACACACATACATAAATACACACACAGTCACATAAATACATACATACATGCATAAATACACACACAGTCACATACATACATACACACACACATACATGCATAAATACACACACAGTCACATACATACACATACGTACACACATACATGCATAAATACACACACAGTCACATACATACATACACACACACACACACACATACATGCATAAATACACACACAGTCACATACATACATACACACACACATACATGCATAAATACACACACCGTCACATACATACATACACACACACACACATACATGCATAAATACACACACAATCACATACATACATACATACACACACAAATATATGCATAAATACACACACAGTCACATACATACATATATACACACACAAACATACATGCATAAATACACACACAGTCACATACATACACACACAGACACATACATGCATAAATACACACACAGTCACATACATACATACATACACACACAGACACATACATGCATAAATACACACACAGTCACATACATACATACACACACAGACACATACATGCATAAATACACACACAGTCACATACATACATACATACATACATACACACATACACACACACACACACACACACCAATGGGTAAAACAGAAAGACTAACCCTGTAGTAAGAGACACTAGTGAAGCATCATGTCACACTCACAAGATATCAGTGCAGGCAGTGACTGGTCAACGTTTTTTTATTTTTTTTATGCTGGGCCGCAGTTGCGACCTCTGAACCCCCTGTTTTTTTGCCCCTGAGCGGAAGCTGCAATCTACCCCCGTAGTTTCTAGATCACTGGAAACAGGAGTTAAAAAGCAGCTGTTGATCCAATCAGCCAATCGGATTGAGCTTGCATTCTATTGGCTGTTCCAATCAGCCAATATAATGCTAGCTCAATCCAATTGGCTGATTGGATCAGCCAATCGGATTGAACTTCAATCTGATTGGCTGATTGAATCAGCCAATCAGATTTTTCTAACCTTAATTCCAATTGGCTGATAGAATCCTATCAGCCAATTGGAATTGAAGGGACGCCATCTTGGATGACGTCCCTTAAAGGAACCTTCATTCGTCAGGAAGTCGTCGGTTGAAGAGGATGGCTCCGCGTCGGCTCCTTTGAGGATGGCTCCATTCTGGATGGATGAAGATTGAAGATGCCGCCTGGATGAAGACTTCTCCCGGATGAAGGACCTCTTCAGCTCACCTTGGATGAAAACTTCTATCGGATGAAGGACCTCATCAGCGCCACTTGGATGAAGACTTCGGCCCGGCTGGGTGAAGACGACTTAAGGTAGGGAGATCTTTAGGGGGTTAGTGTTAGGTTTTTTTAAGGGGTTTTGGGTGGGTTAGAGTAGAGGTATGTGGGTGGTGGTGGTGGTTTTTATTTTACAGGTAAATTTATCTTTATTTTAACTAGGTAGCTATTAAATAGTTAATAACTATTTAATAACTATTATACCAAGTTAAAATAAATACAAAGTTACCTGTAAAATAAAAATAAATCCTTAAATAGCTACAATGTAACTATTAGTTATATTGTAGCTATATTAGGGTTTATTTTATAGGTAAGTATTTAGTTTTAAATATGATTAATTTAGTTAATAAGAGTAATATTATTTATATTTATTTAATTCATATTTAAGTTAGGGGGGTGTTAGGGTTAGTGTTAGACTTAGGTTTAGGGGTTAATAATTTTATTATAGAGGTGGGGGTGTGGGGGGCAGGATAGGGGTTAATAAATTTATTATAGGTGGCGGAGGTATAGGGGGGTAGGATAGGGGTTAATAGGTATTATGTAAGTGGCGGCGGGTCCGGGAGCGGCGGTTTAGGGGTTAACATATTTATTATAGTTGCGGCGGGGTCCGGGAGCAGCAGTTTAGGGGTTAACATATTTATTATAGTTTCGGCGGGGTCCGGGAGCGGCGGTTTAGGGGTTAACATATTTATTATAGTTTCGACGGGGTCCGGGAGCGGCGATTTAAGGGTTAAACATTTTATTAGAGTGGCGGCGGGGTCCGGGAGTGGCTGTTTAGGGGTTAATAAGTATTATATAGGTTGCGGTGGTGTAGGGGGCAGATTAGGGGTACATGTTAGGGTATTAGGTGCAGACATCTCCCATAGGAATCAATGGGATGTTGGACAGCAGCGAACATGAACTTTCGCTATGGTCAGACTCCCATTGATTCCTATGGGGTCCGTCACCTCCAGGGCGGCGGATTGAAAACCAGGTACGCTGGGCCGGAAAAGTGCCGAACGTACCTGCTAGTCATTTGATAACTAGCAAAAGTAGTCAGATTGTGCCGAACTTGCATTCGGCACATCTGGAGTGACGTGAGAATCGATCTGTGTCGGACTGAGACCGGCGGATCGTAGCTTACGTCACTAGATTCTACTTTTGCCGGTCTGTTGGGCATGATAACTAGGTCGAATCAGCCTCGCAACAAATACGCTGCGGAATTCCAGCGTATTAGCGGTTGATGGCTTGATAACTAGAGACCTAAGTCTGGACTTGTGTGAAGAGAAGAAACAACGTACGATTAAAATATAACCTTTATTACAACTAAATAAAAATAGGGACCAGTGTGAAAAAACATTAAAAACAACTAAAGACCGGTTGACACTATTCCTGATAGTGAAATAATAATGCCTTTGAGGTATAGTATATATCAACAGGAATTCATACAGTGTGGGTATTACAAGTAAGGAGCCACTTACTAATATCACTCTCTATAGAGGTATACAACAACACAAGCTGCGCACAGACACATAGAATTATTATATATAAAACAAATTATAACTGTATGTGATCAGTTATAATAATTAATTGTAAAATATTGAGTCACATTAATATATTATTATGATATTGTATCAATAATTATGCCAGTGCTAATGATAGTGCTCCCAATACAAATCCTTGCACCAATTATACTAGTAATGATAAAAATGATAATAATAAAAATACTGATAAAAAAACACTTTTTCATTTTTTATGACACGATGAGCCCACGGATCATCTTAATTACTAATGGGATATTCACCTCCTGGTCAGCAGGAGGTGGCAAAGAGCACCACAGCAGAGCTGTTAAATAGCTCCTCCCTTCCCTCCCATTCTAGTCATTCTCTTTGCCTACGTTAGTGATAGGAAGTGGTAAAGTGAGGTGTTAGTATAGATTCTTCAATCAAGAGTTTATTATTTTTAAAGTAGTGCAAGATTGTGCTGCTTTGTTCTAGGGTGTAGCCATAGTCCATATCAGTCCCTTCAGTAGAGCTTTGGTGGCTTTAGAGCAATGGAAACTTGTGGGACATAATTCTCACTGC
Organism: Bombina bombina; assembly: GCF_027579735.1. Classification (NCBI taxonomy): domain Eukaryota; kingdom Metazoa; phylum Chordata; class Amphibia; order Anura; family Bombinatoridae; genus Bombina; species Bombina bombina. The sequence goes on along the minus strand of NC_069504.1, from coordinate 1,134,312,679 downwards.
GCCTCCCATGTATTTCATGCTGCCCTATATCCTATAGTTTGAGGGGAAGATTACTCAGCACTTTATTTCTCCACAGGTCGATGTGAGGGAGAGGACCTCTCAAGCCTGTGAGCTGCCTTGCTGTCAGGCAGAAGTTCAAGGTAAGTGCTAACTTTAATATTTTCTGGGGACATAAAAACACTCAGAAGTAAGTGAGCACTACATTACTGGACAATCACATAATCAAGGGCTAAGATAATAAATAGGGCTCTTTATTGTGATGGGACACGTAAACTCTCCTAAATGGAGAGGACTATTGGCAGCTATTTTTATGCAGGCACTGGGGCGGGACAGGAGTCAGTATTAGTTTATGGCTCTGAGGGTGTCTCCCTGCGGTTTTAACTTAGAAATATACAGACCGGGAGATGGTTCCGTTTTTGGCTACGCCCACGATGGGTGGATCATAGTGCTGTGCCATGATTATAAGGCTCTGAGGGTTTCTCCCCGCGGTTTTAACATTGAAATATACCGACCAGGAGATGGTTCTGTTTAAAGCAACGCCCACGATGTGCGGATCTTAGTGCTGCGCACCACTTTCTCTGCACTTAGATTGTGAGATTCAGGAATCCATCTTGGGTGATTATAGCCATCTGCGCAATCTGCCCTAATAAGGCACAGCGTTAGCGCATAGACAGGCTTTGCTAGAACCGGAGGAACGGTTTTTCCTCCTGCTACGTTCCGGATTGTTGCTGATTAAAATGCAGGCAGAATAGCCCTGGTGCAGAGTAGCAGTTAGTCACCTCAGCAAGTTGCTGAGGTGTAGAGGTGTTTAGATAAGTCCTAAAATTGTGCACATATAATTTGTCAGACTCAGTAAAATAGTTACACGTTTAAATCTTAAAGAGACAGTAACATTTTTTTTTCAATTTTTTTTATTAAAGTTTAAATTATTTTTTTATCATTTAGACCATTGTGATCAGCATAGCTCCTTGTATTTTGAGGCCAGTGTGGAACCACCAATCCCTTTCTGTTCCTCATGTATTAAGAGGACTCTAAATTATAGGGAAATATTTTTTTTCTAAGCCAACTTGTCCTAAAGCGGATGTTGTCCAGGAGTCTAATGACAAGGTTCAATATATGCCGCAACTTTCTCCTCATGTGTCCAAAATTTTACCGCCCTCACATGCAGTGCCCTGCACCTCCTCTCTAACTCCAGCTGGAGTTACTCTAAAAGACATCGCTTCTCTCATGTCTTCTACAATTTCAGATGCTCTGTCTGCTTTTCCAATGTTACAGGGAAAGCATAAGAGGAAAATCAGACATTCAGCAAGCGAGGTGTCTGACGCTGTTAGGAGGTCCCCTCCCAGAAGCCTGAAGAGGAGGATACCGTAATAGCATCTGAAGGGGAAATTTCAGATTCAGACAGTATAATTCCTCCTGCTGATACTGAAGTGGTATCTTTCACGTTTAAGCTAGAATACCTCCGTCTGTTACTTAAGGAGGTTTTAGCTACTTTGGACGACAGCGACTTCATGGTAGTTGTTCCTAAGAAGTCCAGTAAGCTGAACAAATATTTTGAGGTTCCTTCCTTGAAAAAACGTGTTTCTGGTCCCTGACCAAGCTTCTGAGATCATTGCTAAGGAGTGGGAGAGATTGGGTATTCCTTTTTCTCCATCTCCTATTTTTGGTTCCTTTCAAAATTTCAAAGTAAATTCTTCCTCTACCTCCTCCAAGCAGGAACAGTCCAAACCAAGGGACGGGATCATGGAGGGGGCATGGCCCTTATGCTGTCTTTGATTCAATGGCAGGATTAATGGATTGTTTTCCCTTATTCCAAGACTGATTGGGTCTCCATACAGGTTTGGAATAAGGGAAAACAATCTGTTAAGCCTGCCATTGAATCAAAGACAGCATAAGTGTCATGCCCCCGATCAGGGACTGGATCATGGAGGGGGCAGACTTTCATTCTTCGCTCAGGCTTGGGTTTGAGATGTTCAGGACCCCTGGGCGATAGTTCAAAAGTTTTCCTCCCTGAGGCAGGTTTCTGCTTTCAGGATTATCTGCAGACCAGACAAAAAGAGTGGCGTTCTTACTCTGTGTAGGAGACCTCTCCGACCTGGAAGTGATTGTTCCCATTCCAATACAGGAACAGGGTCAGGGGTTTTATTCAAATCTTTTCAAGGTTCCCAAAAAAGAGGGGAACCATCAGAACAATTTTAGATCTCAAGAGTCTCAACAAATTTCTCAGAGTACTGTTCTTTAAGATGGAAACTATTTGTTCCATTCTTCCTTTGATCTGAAAGGGTCAATTTATGACAACAGTGGTTGTAAAGGATGCGTATCTGCATGTTCCCATTCTCAAGAATCATCACAGTTTCCTAAGATTTGCCTTTCTGGACAAGCTCTTCCAGTTCGTGGCTCTTCCTTTTGGTCTTGCTACAGCTCCAGAATTTTCTTATCTTTCTTGGGAACCATAATAGATTCCCTATCAATGAAGATTTTTCTGACAGAAGTCAGGAAATCAAAGATTATCGATACTTGCCTAGTCCTTCAGTCCACTCCTCGGCCATCAGTGGCTCTGTACATGGAGGTAATGTACATGGACATCATCATGTTTGCTCGGTTCCACCTCAGACCTCTGCAGTTAAGCATGCGCAGGCAATGGATCGGAGATTATGCAAATTTGTCTCCTCAAATACTACTGGAACAGGAGACAAGGGATTCTCTTCAATGGTGGTTTTCTCTGGATCATCTCTCCCAGGGAACCTGCTTCCGCAGACCATCCTGGGTGATGGTGACAACAGATGCCAGCCTTCTAGGATGGGGAACAGTCTGGGGCTCCCTAAAGGATCAGCGAGTTTGGTCTAAGTCTGAGTCTATTCTTCCTATAAACATTCTGGAGCTGAGAGCAATCTTCAATGCTCTTCTGGCCTGGTCCCAGTTAGCCTCGGTCCAGTTTATCAGGTTCCAGTCGGAAAACATAACTTCAGTGACTTACATCTATCATCAGGGAGGAAAGAGGAGTTCTTTAGCGATGGAGACCCATTATTGCTGCCTGTCGGCAATCCACATCCCAGGGGTGGACAACTTGGAAATGGACTTCCTGAGCAGACAGACCTTTCATCCGGTGGAGTGGGAACTCCATCCGGAAGTGTTTTCCAGCCTGATTCTCAAGGCCGAAGCACGTCGACTGATATTGGTAAGCTGCATTTCATTTAGATAATACTTATTTGAAGGTATCTGCACCATATTTGTTTTTGTTTTTTAGGTGGACATCATCATTGTTTTGGTTTGAATATTTGGTTCACTCCCGGTGGGCCCAGCATTTTCTCCATCTTCCCATCTTCACTACATCACAATTATTTTGGACACTTTCATCACAATTATTTTGGACACTTTCAACCACTATTTGATCCCACAGGATCTGGGTGACTATAGTTTGACTTATATTTTTTACATCACTTATTTTTGCATTCACAATTTTTGGATTTTCCTCATTTTTTTCACTATTTTTTCACATTGTGTGTAGGATTAATTGACATTTATTTGGAATCGATTGATGTATATTTCTACATTTTTATTTCTACACATTTTTTACGTGTACACCACTTGTTCACATTGTTGTATATCTCTGAATTCTATGTACTTCATATTTAGGAGGCTATTTTTTGTACTTACCATTGGTTTTACTTTGAACATCTGTTTTTCTCCGAACATTTGTTTTATTCATTTGTATTTTACTGTTATTTTATTGTAATTTTATTGCAATTTGATTGTAATCATGGATCCATGTATTGTATGAATTATATGTATTAAGTTATTAAGTTTTTATATGTATAGGCAATAAATTAGGTTTTATTGCACATACTGCTACACCTATTTCCTTTGCCTCCGGTGGGTAGGCGCTTGGGGGTCCCTGTTCGTTTAGCTGTATCTTGACAGAATGCCAGGCTCCCGAGAATCCCAGAAATGATAGATGCTTTGGCGGTTCCTTGGACCTTCAGTCTAGCATACCTATTTGCTCCATTTGCTCTTCTTCCTAGAGTGATTGCTTGAATCAAGCAGGAGAGGGCATCGGTGATCCTAATGCACTGGCTTGGCCTCGCAGGATTGGTATGCAGATCTGTTGGACATGTCATCTCTGCCACCTTGGAGACTTCCGTTGAGACAGGACCTTCTAATTCAAGGGTCCTTCCTTCACCCAAATCTAATTTCTCTGAAGCTGACTGCTTGGAGATTGATCGCTTAAATTTATCAAAGCGGGACTTTACTGAATCGGTCATTGAGACCATGATTCAGGCTTGTATGCCTGTAACTAGAAAGATTTACTATAAGATATGGTGTAAATATCTATATTGGTGTGAGTCCAAGGGCTACTCATGGAGTAGAATTAGGATTCCTAGAATTTTATCTTTTCTCTAAGAGGGTTTGGAGACAGGTTTATCGACAAGTTCCTTAAAGGATCAAATATCTGGCTTATCTATTTTGTTACACAAATGTCTGGCAGATGTTCCAGATGTACAATCATTTTGTCAGGCCTTGGTCAGGATCAGACCTGTGTTCAAGCCAGTTACTCCTCTGTGGAGTTTGAATTTAGTTTTTAAAGTTCTTCAAGGGGCTCCGTTTGAGCCTATGGGGCTATTTATCAAGCAGTCAACTGTGCTGCATTCTCCGGCACCAATACGCTCGCCTGACATCGACACGGACCTGAATACAATTTCAATATTTATCAAAAAAGCTGTCAAAAAGCAGCGCACCAAGTATGGGGCGATGAGCAGTGGACTGTTGTTAACTAACAGTCATCGATCTCGCTGCTATTCGGCTTTTTCACAGCTTTATTTGTATACTGTCACTAAACACCCACACTATACTAAAATGTTTAACCCTATACCGCCGCTCCCTGACCCCGTTGCAACTAAATAAAGTTATTAACCCCTAAACCGCTGCTCCTGGAGCCCACCGCCACTCTAATAAACTTATTAACCCCTATTCCTTGGCTCCCGGAGCCCACCACCACCTACATAATACTTATTAACCCTTAATCTACTGCCCCCTACACCACTGCCACCTACATAAAGTTATTAACCCCTATCCTGCCGCTCCCGGAGCCCACCTCAACTAAATAAATGTATAACCCCCTAAACCGCCCCCCACATCGCCATAAACTAAATTAACCTATTAACCCCTAAACCTAACAACTCGCTAACTTTATATTAAATATTAACCCATCCCTATCTTATAATAAATTTAAAATTACCTTTAAAATTACATTAAACTATATTAAACGATTAATTAACCTACCTTAACTTTTATAATAAAATTACATTAAACTATTAATTAACCTACCCTTTTATAGTAAAAATACATTAAACTATATTAAATTAATGATTAATCCAACCTATCTTTTAAACTAAAATTATATTAAATTATATTAAAATAAAAATTACAAAGTTACAAAAAACTAAGTTACAAAAAATAACAAACACTAAGTTACACAAAAAAATAAACACTAACACCTAGTTTACGAGTTTTGCGGTAACAGAGGTGCGGTGCTAATGCACAGTTTTGTGTCACCGCTCACCTACAAACAATGCTGGTATTACAGTTTTTTTTTAAACCCAGTGTTAGCCGCAAAAAAGTGAGCGTAGAGCAAAATTTAGCTCCACATCTCACCTCAATACCAGCGCTGCTTACAGTAGCGGTGAGCTTGCAAAACGTGCTTGTGCACGATTTCCCCATAGGAATCAATGGGGCAGATTCGGCTGAAAAAAAGTCTACCACCTGCAAAAAAGCAGCATTCAGCTCCTAGCGCAGCCCCATTGATTCCTATGGGGAAATAAAAGTTATGTCTACACCTAACACCCTAACATTGTATAAATACAATACCCCCCAACATTAAAACCCACCACCCACACACCCAACCCTACTCTAAAAGCCACCCAATCCCCCTTAATAGAACCTAACACTAGCCCCTTGAAGATCACCCTACCTTGAGACGTCTTCACCCAACCGGGCAGAAGTGGTCCTCCAGACGGGCAGAAGTCTTCATCCTATCCGGGCAGAAGAGGTCCTCCAGACGGGCAGAAGTCTTCATCAAGGCGGCATCTTCTATCTTCATCCATTCGGAGCGGAGCGGGTCCATCTTCAAGACATCCGACGTGGAGCATCCTCTTCTTTCCGATGACTAACACTACATGACGGTACCTTTAAGTGACGTCATCCAAGATGGCGTCCCTTCAGTTCCGATTGACTGATAGAATTCTATCAGCCAATCGGAATTAAGGTAGAAAAAATTCTATTGGCTGATCCAAACAGCCAATAGGATTGAGCTTGCATTCTATTGGCTGTTCCAATCAGAATTTTATTTTTTGTACTTTAGTTAGTTTATTTAATTGCATTTATTTGTAGGTATTTTATGTAATTAATTTATTGATAGTGTTGTGTTAGGTTTAATTGTAGATAATTGTAGGTATTTTATGTAATTAATTTATTGATAGTGTAGTGTTAGGTTTAATTGTAACTTAGGTTAGGATTTATTTTACAGGTCATTTTGTAATTATTTTAACTAGGTAGCTATTAAATAGTTATTAGCGATTTAATAGCTATTGTACCTGGTTAAAATAAATACAAAGTTACCTGTAAAATAAATATTAATCCTAAAATAGCTACACTATAATTATAATTTATATTGTAGCTATATTAGGGTTTATTTTACAGGTAAGTATTTAGCTTTAAATAGGAATAATTTATTTAATAAGAGTTCATTTATTTCGTTAGATAAAAATTATATTTAACTTAGGGGGGTGTTAGTGTTAGGGTTAGACTTAGCTTTAGGGGTTAATACATTTATTAGAGTAGCGGTGAGGTCCGGTCGGCAGATTAGGGGTTAATACTTAAAGTTAGGTGTCAGCGATGTTAGGGAGGGCAGATTAGGGGTTAATACTATTTATTATAGGGTTATTGAGGCGGGAGTGAGGCGGATTAGGGGTTAATAACTTTATTATAGTAGCGGTGAGGTCCGGTCGGCAGATTAGGGGTTAATAATTGTAGGTAGGTGGCGGCGACGTTGGGGGCGGCAGATTAGGGATTAATAAATATAATATAGGGGTCGGCGGTGTTAGGGGCAGCAGATTAGGGGTACATAGGGATAATGTAGGTTGCGGCGGTGTATGGAGCGGCAGATTAGGGGTTAATAATAATATGCAGGGGTCAGCGATAGCGGGGGCGGCAGTTTAGGGGTTAATAAGTGTAAGGTTAGGGGTGTTTAGACTCGGGGTACATGTTAGGGTGTTAGGTGCAGACTTAGGAAGTGTTTCCCCATAGGAAACAATGGGGCTGCGTTAGGAGCTGAACGCTGCTTTTTTGCAGGTGTTAGGTTTTTTTTCAGCTCAAACTGCCCTATTGTTTCCTATGGGGGAATCGTGCACGAGCACGTTTTTGAAGCTGGCCGCGTCCATAAGCACCGCTGGTATTTAGAGTTGCAGTGGCGGTAAATATGCTCTACGCTCCCTTTTGGGAGCATAACGCAGCCCTTCAGTGAACTCTAAATACCAGCGGAATTTAAAATGTGCGGGGGGGAAAAAGCACGCATAGCTAACGCACCCCTTTGGCCGCAAAACTCTAAATCTACCGGATTGTTACATAAAAAAATAAACACTAAGTTACAAAAAAAATAAAAAATAAATTGTCAAAGATTTAAACTAATTACACCTAATCTAAGGGCCCTATGAAAATAAAAAAGCCCCCCTAACCTACAATAAACTACAAATAGCCCTTAAAAGGGCCTTTTGAGGGGCATTGCCCCAAAGAAATCAGTTCTTTTACCTTTTAAAATACAAACACCCCCAATAGTAAAACCCACCACCCACACAACCAACCTCCCAAATAAAAACCTCACTAAAAAAACCTAAGCTCCCCATTGCCCTGAAAAGGGCATTTGGATGGGCATTGCCCATTTAGCTCTATTGCAGCCCAAACCCTAATCTAAAACTAAAATCCACCCAATAAACCCTTAAAAAATCCTAACACTAACCCCTGAAGATGGACTTACAATTTTGAAGATCCGACATCCATCCTCCAAGAAGCCGGCAGAAGTCTTTATCCAAGCCCGCAGAAGTCTTCACCCAGATGGCATCTTCTATCTTCATCCATCCGGTGTGGAGCGGCTCCATCTTCCAGACATACGACGCGGAGCATCCTCTTCCATCGGCGTCGTCTTCAGAATGAATGTTCCTTTAAATTACATCATCCAAGATGGCGTCCCTTAGATTCCGATTGGCTGAACAAATTCTATCAGTCAATCGGAATTATGGTTGAAAAAATCCTATTGGCTGTTGCAATCAGCCAATAGGATTGAGCTTTCATCCTATTGGCTGATCCAAAGTGAGATTAATAGTACAGCTAAACAGAAGTGAGACTAATAGTGCAGCTAATCAGAAGTGAGACTAATAGTGCAGCTAAACAGAAGTGAGACTAATAATGCAGTTAAACCGAAGTGAGACTAATAGTACAGCTAAACAGAAGTGAGACTAATAGTACAGCTAAACAGAAGCAAGACTAATAGTGCAGCTAAACAGAAGTGAGACTAATAGTACAGCTAAACAGAAGTGAGACTAATAGTGCAGCTAAACAGAAGTGAGACTAATAATGCAGTTAAACCGAAGTGAGACTAATAGTGCAGCTAAACAGAAGTGAGACTAATAATGCAGCTAAACAGAAGTGAGACTAATAGTGCAGCTAAACAGAAGTGAGACTAATAGTGCAGCTAATCAGAAGTGAGACTAATAGTGCAGCTAATCAGAAGTGAGACTAATAGTGCAGCTAAACAGAAGTGAGACTAATAGTGCAGCTAATCAGAAGTGAGACTAATAGTGCAGCTAATCAGAAGTGAGACTAATAGTGCAGCTAATAAGAAGTGAGACTAATAGTGGTGAACATACTGGTGATATTCTTCTTGCACAAATGCAGCGACATGTTTGTTGCTTGTGACATTTATTTTATATCTCTTGGATACAGAGAGAGGAAGCAAATGATGATGAGTTGCAGGCAGACAACTGTAATATAATATCTCTTTGTTAATTATGCAGCATAATCAATGGTGCGATGGTCGGCATAGTAACAATGGCATTCCACTACTGCAAAACCTGGTAACAGCTGGGCACCACATTGCTGGCACACGTGCCTGCTTGGCCTTTCAGAAATGTGTCTTCTAAAGAGGCTTTGTGAGATGAGCTCAGATTAGGTCCAACGCACTATTGTCTAACAGTCTGTCCTTGTTCCCCGTGCACTGCCCCAGCAACATGCTCCATAAATCATAATGAAGTGTCATCCTCATCCTTTGCTCTGTCTCATTTTGAATGATGTATCTGTTGTTGCTGTCAAACACACAGATAAAAAGTAATAGATTGTTTGCCTTACTAAAGAGGAAAACATATTTCATAGCGTGTGTCGGAAATATTCATATGTGTGATGCATTGTGTGACATTCTATAGGAGCACTCACACAGCAAAACAATAATCACACTTCATTTATAATAAAGTCCTACACAACTCCAGGTCTAAAGGCCATAAATCATTAATAAGAAGATAAATATACATGATCTATACACAGGAGATACTGAGACATCTGCCCATAAGGCTCAATAAGAGGTAGCGATGATCTGGCAGCAACCTGCGTGCTTTAGTTCTGTACAGGGTGTAAGATGTTAAACAGATATGGAAATCAGAATGAAAATCTAATGATTCAGATTCAGTGATTTACATCTATTAGCAAATGTACCACTTGGTCACTTTTGTTAAAACTTCCCAAGAGTGTGTTTTTGTATTGAACACTATAGGGCATATTAATCAAGCTCTGTATGAAGCGCTGCTCCATAACCTGTCCGCCTGCTCTGAGGCGGCGGACAGAAATCAACCCGATCGAATACGATTGGGTTGATTGACACCCGCCTCGAATTTGCAAGGGGCGGCATTGCACCAGAAGTCCACAAGAACTGCTTGTGCAATGATAAATGCCGACAGTGTATGCTGTCAGCATTTATCAATGTGCAGCGGACATGATACGCTACTTCGTATCATCTCCGCTCGCACATTGTTAAATATGCCCCAATATGGCAGTGGTGTTTGCAACAATGTTATACATATTTTGTGCTACATTCATGTGCACGCTCCTGTGCCTACCATGGTGTTACAGGTACATACTCCTGAGCCTAACTCAGACAGGTGCTAAGCTTCAACAAAGAAGAGCTAAAGAAAGAAGTGAGTTTGATTTTGTTTTCAAAATTGTATGCTGTGTCTTAATCATGTAATTGTGATTTTTGACTTTGACGTCCCTTTAAGGTGAACTCTTTGGGGCCTATGTATCAAAGTTCTTGCGGACCTGATCCGACAGTGCGGGCGATTTACCAAACGGTCAATCGCCCCAATGCAGCTGTTTCTTTGCGACCCTTCAGGCTCACCGGAAACATACGACCGCTGCTCCTTTACTGTTCGCCTCCTCTGAGGCGGCAAACAGCAATCAGCCCTATCTCATACGATTGGGTTGATTTACACCCCTTGCTAGTGGCAGTTTGGCCGTGAATCTGCAGAGGGCGGCATTGCACAAGCAGTTCAACAGAACTGCTTGTGCAATGCTAAATGCCGACAGTGAATCATGTCCGCTCGACATATGATAAATCGGCCCCTATCTGTGTTTGTCTATGTGTCTCTGTGTGTTTGTAAGTCTATGTGTGTTTGTGTGTGTCTATGGCCTCTATTTAAGAAAGTCTGGCGAACCTGATCCAACAGTGCGTATCAGGTCCGCCAGACCTCGCTGAATACGGAGAGCAATACGCTCTCCATATTCAGCATTGCACCAGCAGCTCACAAGAGCTGCTGGTGCAACACCGCCCCCTGCAGACTTGCGGCCAATGGGCCGCCAGCAGGAGGGGTGTCAATCAACCAGATTGTACTCGATCGGGTTGATTTCCAGCGATGTCTGTCCGCCTGCTGAGAGCAGGCGGACAGGGTTATGGAGCAGTGGTCTTTGTGACCGCTGCTTCATAACTGCTGTTTTTGGCGAGCCTGCAGGCTCGCCAGAAACATGGGGCATCAAGCTCCATTTGGAGCTTGTTAGATAGGCCCCTATGTGTCTGTCTGTGTGTGTTTGTAAGTCTATGTATGTGTGTGTCTATATGTCTGTCTGTGTGTGTGTGTTTGTATGTCTATGTGTGTGTGTCTATGTCTCTGTGTGTGTTTGTAAGTCTATATGTGTGTGTGTCTGTATGTCTCTCTGTGTGTGTTTGTAAGTCTATGTGTGTGTGTGTATGTGTCTGTAAGTCTATGTATGTGTGTGTCTATATGTCTGTCTGTGTGTGTGTGTTTGTATGTCTATGTGTGTGTGTCTATGTCTCTGTGTGTGTTTGTAAGTCTATGTGTGTGTGTGTCTGTATGTCTCTCTGTGTGTGTTTGTAAGTCTATGTGTGTGTGTGTCTATATGTCTGTCTGTGTGTGTGTGTTTGTATGTCTATGTGTGTGTGTCTATGTCTCTGTGTGTGTTTGTAAGTCTATATGTGTGTGTGTGTCTATGTCTCTGTGTGTGTTTGTAAGTCTATGTGTGTGTGTGTGTCTGTATGTCTCTCTGTGTGTGTTTGTAAGTCTATGTGTGTGTGTCTGTATGTCTCTCTGTGTGTGTGTGTTTGTATGTCTATGTGTGTGTGTCTGTATGTCTCTCTGTGTGTGTTTGTAAGTCTATGTGTGTGTGTGTCTGTATGTCTCTCTGTGTGTGTTTGTAAGTCTATGTGTGTGTGTGTGTGTATGTGTCTGTGTGTGTTTGTAAGTCTATGTGTGTGTGTGTCTATGTCTCTGTGTCTGTTTGTATGTCTATGTGTGTGTGTCTATGTCTCTGTGTGTGTTTGTAAGTCTATGTGTGTGTGTGTCTATGTCTCTGTGTGTGTTTGTATGTCTATGTGTGTGTGTCTATGTCTCTGTGTGTGTTTGTAAGTCTATATGTGTGTGTGTCTGTATGTCTCTCTGTGTGTGTTTGTAAGTCTATATGTGTGTGTGTCTGTATGTCTCTGTGTGTGTGTTTGTAAGTCTATGTATGTGTGTGTCTATATGTCTGTCTGTGTGTGTGTGTTTGTATGTCTATGTGTGTGTGTCTATGTCTCTGTGTGTGTTTGTAAGTCTATGTGTGTGTGTGTGTATGTGTCTGTAAGTCTATGGGGCCCATTTATCAAGCTCCGTATAGAGCTTGAGGGCCCGTCTTTCTGGTGAGTCTTCAGACTCGCCAGAAACACCAGTTATGAAGCAGCGGTCTAAACACCGCTGTTCCATAACCCTGTCCGCCTGTTCTGATGAGGCGGACAGGAATCGCCGAAATTCAACCGAATCGAGTACGATCGAGTTGATTGACACCTCCCTGCTGCGTACTTGATCTGCACTGTCGGAACAGGTCCGCAAGACCTTTGATAAATAAATAGGCTCCAATGTGTGAGTGTCTATGTGTGTATGTTTGTATGTGTTTATGGGCCAGATTTCAAGAGAAGCGCTAATTTATTGCATGCCCGCAAACTGTCAAATTTGCCTGTTTACGGGCGCGCATTAAATAACCAGCCATTACAAGTGGCTGGTTATTGCTACAGTGAGCTTGCGGTAGCAATTAACACTCAGAAAATTAACCAGGGATCAGATCTCTGGCTAATTTTCTAAAAGTGCCCGAAATGCCCCCCAAAAAAGGGTCTTTTAGTTTTTTATATATAAAAAATAAAGCATTTTTTTCCATAAAAAACTATTGCACTAGGCAGTTTTTAGGAGTTAAAAGTGGCGGTTGTGGGGCACCACTTTACATTGCAGTATATGGGAACTGTTTGTTCCCTGTAACTATATACTGTGGGGTACATTAACCAATGTCTGGCGGACATCGCTGAATGCCGACAGCATACTCCATAACCTGTCCGCCTGCTCAAGGCACAATTCAATTCAATACGATCGGGTTGATTGACACCCCCTGCTGGTGACCGATTGGCCGCGAGCTGCTGTTGCAATGCTGAATATGGAGAGCGTATTGCTCTCTGCATTCAGCGAGGCCTGTCGGACCTTATCCGCACTGTCAGATCCGTTCTGACAGACCTTTGTTAAATAGGCCCCACTGTGTGTGTTTATGTCAGTAAGTCTATGGAGTAGATTTATCATAGTGCGAGCGGACATGATACGCATTTATCATTGCACCAACAGTTTTTGTTAACTGCTGTTGCAATACCGTCCCCTGCAGATTCGCAAAGTGTCAATCAACTTGAGCAGGTGGACAACTTATGGAGCAGCGGTCTTACTGAGCTTGATAAATCGGCCCCAATGTGTGTGTGTCTGTGTGTTTCTTTATATGTGTGCGTCAGTCAGTCTGGATATGTCAGTGTATGTCTTTATTTGTATTTGTTTGTAAGTCTATATAGTATAGGTGTGTGTAAGTCTATATAGTATAGGTGTGTGTAAGTCTATATAGTATAGGTGTGTGTAAGTCTATATATTATAGGTGTGTGTAAGTCTATATAGTATAGGTGTGTGTAAGTCTATATAGTATAGGTGTGTGTAAGTCTATTTATTATAGGTGTGTGTAAGTCTATATAGTATAGGTGTGTGTAAGTCTATATAGTATAGGTGTGTGTAAGTCAATGTTTGTGTATGTGTCCTTAATTCTGTACTGTATGTGTATGTGTCCTTAATTCTGTACTATATGTGTATGTGTCCTTAATTCTGTACTGTATGTGTATGTGTCCTTAATTCTGTACTATATGTATATGTGTCCTTAATTCTGTACTATATGTGTATGTGTCCTTAATCCTGTACTATATGTGTATGTGTCCTTAATTCTGTACTGTATGTGTATGTGTCCTTAATCCTGTACTGTATGTGTATGTGTCCTTAATCCTGTACTATATGTGTATGTGTCCTTAATTCTGTACTGTATGTGTATGTGTCCTTAATCCTGTACTATATGTGTATGTGTCCTTAATTCTGTACTATATGTGTATGTGTCCTTAATCCTGTACTATATGTGTATGTGTCCATAATCCTGTACTATATGTGTATGTGTCCTTAATTCTGTACTATATGTGTATGTGTCCTTAATCCTGTACTGTTTGTGTATGTGTCCTTAATTCTGTACTATATGTGTATGTGTCCTTAATTCTGTACTGTATGTGTATGTGTCCTTAATCCTGTACTGTATGTGTATGTGTCCTTAATTCTGTACTATATGTGTATGTGTCCTTAATCCTGTACTGTATGTGTATGTGTCCTTAATTCTGTACTGTATGTGTATGTGTCCTTAATTCTGTACTGTATGTGTATGTGTCCTTAATTCTGTACTGTTTGTGTATGTGTCCTTAATCCTGTACTGTATGTGTATGTGTCCTTAATCCTGTACTGTATGTGTCCTTAATTCTGTACTATATGTGTATGTGTCCTTAATCCTGTACTATATGTGTATGTGTCCTTAATTCTGTACTGTATGTGTATGTGTCCTTAATTCTGTACTATATGTGTATGTGTCCTTAATCCTGTACTATATGTGTATGTGTCCTTAATTCTGTACTGTATGTGTATGTGTCCTTAATCCTGTACTATATGTGTATGTGTCCTTAATCCTGTACTGTATGTGTCCTTAATTCTGTACTATATGTGTATGTGTCCTTAATCCTGTACTATATGTGTATGTGTCCTTAATTCTGTACTGTATGTGTATGTGTCCTTAATCCTGTACTATATGTGTATGTGTCCTTAATTCTGTACTATATGTGTATGTGTCCTTAATTCTGTACTGTATGTGTATGTGTCCTTAATTCTGTACTATATGTGTATGTGTCCTTAATCCTGTACTGTATGTGTATGTGTCCTTAATCCTGTACTATATGTGTATGTGTCCTTAATCCTGTACTATATGTGTATGTGTCCTTAATTCTGTACTGTATGTGTATGTGTCCTTAATCCTGTACTATATGTGTATGTGTCCTTAATTCTGTACTGTATGTGTCCTTAATCCTGTACTGTATGTATATGTGTCCTTAATCCTGTACTATAAGTGTATGTGTCCTTAATTCTGTACTGTATGTGTATGTGTCCTTAATTCTGTACTATATGTGTATGTGTCCTTAATCCTGTACTATATGTGTATGTGTCCTTAATCCTGTACTATATGTGTATGTGTCATTAATTCTGTACTATATGTGTATGTGTCCTTAATCCTGTACTATATGTGTATGTGTCCTTAATTCTGTACTGTATGTGTCCTTAATCCTGTACTATATGTGTATGTGTCCTTAATTCTGTACTATATGTGTATGTGTCCTTAATTCTGTACAATATGTGTATGTGTCCTTAAGTCTGTACTATATGTGTATTTGTCCTTAATCCTGTACTATATGTGTATGTGTCCTTAATTCTGTACTATATGTGTATGTGTCCTTAATTCTGTACTATATGTGTATGTGTCCTTAAGTCTGTACTATATGTGTATTTGTCCTTAATCCTGTACTATATGTGTATGTGTCCTTAATCCTGTACTATATGTGTATGTGTCCTTAATTCTGTACTATATGTGTATGTGTCCTTAATCCTGTACTATATGTGTATGTGTCCTTAATCCTGTACTATATATGTATGTGTCCTTAATTCTGTACTGTATGTGTATGTGTCCTTAATCCTGTACTGTATGTGTATGTGTCCTTAATTCTGTACTGTATGTGTATGTGTTCATAATCCTGTACTATATGTGTATGTGTCCTTAATTCTGTACTATATGTGTATGTGTCCTTAATTCTGTACTGTATGTGTATGTGTCCTTAATTCTGTACTGTATTTGTATGTGTCCTTAATTCTGTACTATATGTGTATGTGTCCTTAATTCTGTACTATATGTGTATGTGTCCTTAATTGTGTACTGTATGTGTATGTGTCCTTAATTCTGTACTGTTTGTGTATGTGTCCTTAATCCTGTACTGTATGTGTATGTGTCCTTAATCCTGTACTGTATGTGTTTGTGTCCTTAATTCTGTACTGTATGTGTTTGTGTCCTTAATTCTGTACTATATGTGTATGTGTCCTTAATCCTGTACTATATGTGTATGTGTCCTTAATTCTGTACTGTATGTGTATGTGTCCTTAATTCTGTACTATATGTGTATGTGTCCTTAATTCTGTACTGTATGTGTATGTGTCCTTAATCCTGTACTATATGTGTATGTGTCCTTAATTCTGTACTATATGTGTATGTGTCCTTAATCCTGTACTGTATGTGTATGTGTCCTTAATTCTGTACTATATGTGTATGTGTCCTTAATCCTGTACTGTATGTGTATGTGTCCTTAATTCTGTACTATATGTGTATGTGTCCTTAATCCTGTACTATATGTGTATGTGTCCTTAATCCTGTACTGTATGTGTATGTGTCCTTAATTCTGTACTGTATGTGTATGTGTCCTTAATCCTGTACTATATGTGTCCTTAATCCTGTACTGTATGTGTATGTGTCCTTAATCCTGTACAATATGTGTATGTGTCCTTAATTCTGTACTATATGTGTAGGTGTCCTTAATCCTGTACTATATGTGTATGTTTCCTTAATTCTGTACTGTTTGTGTATGTGTCCTTAATTCTGTACTGTTTGTGTATGTGTCCTTAATTCTGTACTGTATGTGTATGTGTCCTTAATTCTGTACTATATGTGTATGTGTCCTTAATTCTGTACTGTTTGTGTATGTGTCCTTAATTCTGTACTATATGTGTATGTGTCCTTAATTCTGTACTGTATGTGTATGTGTCCTTAATCCTGTACTGTATGTGTATGTGTCCTTAATCCTGTACTGTATGTGTCCTTAATTCTGTACTATATGTGTATGTGTCCTTAATTCTGTACTGTATGTGTATGTGTCCTTAATCCTGTACTGTATGTGTATGTGTCCTTAATTCTGTACTGTTTGTGTATGTGTCCTTAATCCTGTACTATATGTGTATGTGTACTTAATTCTGTACTGTATGTGTCCTTAATTCTGTACTGTTTGTGTATGTGTCCTTAATTCTGTACTATATGTGTATGTGTCCTTAATCCTGTACTGTATGTGTATGTGTCCTTAATCCTGTACTGTATGTGTATGTGTCCTTAATTCTGTACTGTTTGTGTATGTGTCCTTAATCCTGTACTATATGTGTATGTGTACTTATTTCTGTACTGTATGTGTCCTTAATCCTGTACTGTATGTGTATGTGTCCTTAATCCTGTACTGTATGTGTATGTGTCCTTAATCCTGTACTGTATGTGTATGTGTCCTTAATTCTGTACTGTATGTGTCCTTAATCCTGTACTGTATGTGTATGTGTCCTTAATCCTGTACTGTATGTGCATGTGTCCTTAATCCTGTACTGTATGTGTATGTGTCCTTAATCCTGTACTGTTTGTGTATGTGTCCTTAATCCTGTACTGTATGTGTATGTGTCCTTAATCCTGTACTGTTTGTGTATGTGGGTGTTTGTCTCAGTCAATCAATGTGGCCCATCTATCAAGCTTCGTATGGAGCTTGAAGCCCCGTGTTTCTGACAAGCCTTCAGACTCGCCAGAAACACCAATTATGAAGCAGCGTTCTAAGGACCGCTGCTCCATAACCTGTCCGCCTGCTCTGAGGAGGCGGACAGAACTTGTGTGAAATCAACCTCATCGAATACGATCGGGTTTATTGACACCCCCTGCTAGCGGCCAATCTGCAGGGGGCGGCGTTGCACCAGCAGTTCACAAGAGCTGCTGGTGCAATGCTGAATGCGGTGAGCGTATTGCTCGCTGCATTCAGCGATGTCTGTCGGACATAATCCGCTGATCAGATCATGTCGGACAGACATTTAATAAATAGGCCCTTATGTGTGCGCAGTCAGTCTGTGTGTGAGTGTGGGGTGTCATTCAGTTAAGGTTTGGGTATTTGTTTATGAGTATGTCTGTATTTCATTATGTTAGTGCATCATTCATTAACGTGTGTGTCTGTGTGTAATCCAGTCTATGGGCCGATTTATTAAAGTGCAAGCGGACATGATATGATGTAGCGGATCATGTCCGCCACACATCGATAAATGCCAACAGCATACGCTGTCGGCATTTATCATTGCACAAGCATTTCACTAGAAATGATTGGGCAATGCTGCCCCCTACACATTCGCAGCCAATCAACCGCTAGCAGGTGTGTCAGTGAATCCGATCATATGTGGGGCGGATTGCTTTCTGCCGCCTCAGAGGTAGCGGATGAGTTAAGGAGCAGCGGTCTTAAGAGCTTGATGAATCTGCCCCTTAGTCTGTGTGTCAGTACTTTTATGTTTGTTTTCTGTGTGTTGTTGTCTATGTGTCTGTCAGTTTGTCTGTGTGTCAGCAAGTCTTTGTGTCTGCCAGTTTGTCTGTGTGTCTGTGTGCATGTCTTTGTGTCTGTCTGTGTGCATGTCTTTTCATCTGTCAGTTTGTCTGTGTGTCTGTGTGTCATCAAATCTTTGTGTCTGTCAGTTTGTCTGTGTGTCTGTGTGTCAGCATGTCTTTGTGTCTGTCAGTTTGTCTGCATGTCTGTGTGTCAGCATGTCTTTGTGTCTGTCTGTGTCAGCATGTCTTTGTGCATGTGTGGATCTATGGGTCTGTAAATGTGTCCTTAATTCTGTACTATATGTGTATGTGTCCTTAATCCTGTACTATATGTGTATGTGTACTTAATCCTGTACTATATATGTATGTGTCCTTAATTCTGTACTGTATGTGTATGTGTCCTTAATCCTGTACTATATGTGTATGTGTCCTTAATCCTGTACTGTATGTGTATGTGTCCTTAATCCTGTACTGTATGTGTATGTGTCCTTAATTCTGTACTATATGTGTATGTGTCCTTAATTCTGTACTGTATGTGTATGTGTCCTTAATTCTGTACTGTATGTGTATGTGTCCTTAATTCTGTACTATATGTGTCCTTAATTCTGTACTGTATGTGTATGTGTCCTTAATTCTGTACTGTTTGTGTATGTGTCCTTAATTCTGTACTATATGTGTATGTGTCCTTAATCCTGTACTGTATGTGTATGTGTCCTTAATCCTGTACTGTATGTGTTTGTGTCCTTAATTCTGTACTGTATGTGTTTGTGTCCTTAATTCTGTACTATATGTGTATGTGTCCTTAATCCTGTACTATATGTGTATGTGTCCTTAATTCTGTACTGTATGTGTATGTGTCCTTAATTCTGTACTATATGTGTATGTGTCCTTAATTCTGTACTGTATGTGTATGTGTCCTTAATCCTGTACTATATGTGTATGTGTCCTTAATTCTGTACTATATGTGTATGTGTCCTTAATCCTGTACTGTATGTGTATGTGTCCTTAATTCTGTACTATATGTGTATGTGTCCTTAATCCTGTACTGTATGTGTATGTGTCCTTAATTCTGTACTATATGTGTATGTGTCCTTAATTCTGTACTGTATGTGTATGTGTCCTTAATCCTGTACTATATGTGTATGTGTCCTTAATCCTGTACTATATGTGTATGTGTCCTTAATCCTGTACTGTATGTGTATGTGTCCTTAATTCTGTACTGTATGTGTATGTGTCCTTAATCCTGTACTATATGTGTATGTGTCCTTAATCCTGTACTGTATGTGTATGTGTCCTTAATCCTGTACAATATGTGTATGTGTCCTTAATTCTGTACTATATGTGTAGGTGTCCTTAATCCTGTACTATATGTGTATGTTTCCTTAATTCTGTACTGTTTGTGTATGTGTCCTTAATTCTGTACTGTTTGTGTATGTGTCCTTAATTCTGTACTGTATGTGTATGTGTCCTTAATTCTGTACTATATGTGTATGTGTCCTTAATTCTGTACTGTTTGTGTATGTGTCCTTAATTCTGTACTATATGTGTATGTGTCCTTAATTCTGTACTGTATGTGTATGTGTCCTTAATCCTGTACTGTATGTGTATGTGTCCTTAATCCTGTACTGTATGTGTCCTTAATTCTGTACGATATGTGTATGTGTCCTTAATTCTGTACTGTATGTGTATGTGTCCTTAATCCTGTACTGTATGTGTATGTGTCCTTAATTCTGTACTGTTTGTGTATGTGTCCTTAATCCTGTACTATATGTGTATGTGTACTTAATTCTGTACTGTATGTGTCCTTAATTCTGTACTGTTTGTGTATGTGTCCTTAATTCTGTACTATATGTGTATGTGTCCTTAATCCTGTACTGTATGTGTATGTGTCCTTAATCCTGTACTGTATGTGTATGTGTCCTTAATTCTGTACTGTTTGTGTATGTGTCCTTAATCCTGTACTATATGTGTATGTGTACTTAATTCTGTACTGTATGTGTCCTTAATCCTGTACTGTATGTGTATGTGTCCTTAATCCTGTACTGTATGTGTATGTGTCCTTAATCCTGTACTGTATGTGTATGTGTCCTTAATTCTGTACTGTATCTGTCCTTAATCCTGTACTGTATGTGTATGTGTCCTTAATCCTGTACTGTATGTGCATGTGTCCTTAATCCTGTACTGTATGTGTATGTGTCCTTAATCCTGTACTGTTTGTGTATGTGTCCTTAATCCTGTACTGTATGTGTATGTGTCCTTAATCCTGTACTGTTTGTGTATGTGGGTGTTTGTCTCAGTCAATCAATGTGGCCCATTTATCAAGCTTCGTATGGAGCTTGAAGCCCCGTGTTTCTGACAAGCCTTCAGACTCGCCAGAAACACCAATTATGAAGCAGCGTTCTAAGGACCGCTGCTCCATAACCTGTCCGCCTGCTCTGAGGAGGCGGACAGAACTTGTGTGAAATCAACCTCATCGAATACGATCGGGTTTATTGACACCCCCTGCTAGCGGCCAATCTGCAGGGGGCGGCGTTGCACCAGCAGTTCACAAGAGCTGCTGGTGCAATGCTGAATGCGGTGAGCGTATTGCTCGCTGCATTCAGCGATGTCTGTCGGACATAATCCGCTGATCAGATCATGTCGGACAGACATTTAATAAATAGGCCCTTATGTGTGCGCAGTCAGTCTGTGTGTGAGTGTGGGGTGTCATTCAGTTAAGGTTTGGGTATTTGTTTATGAGTATGTCTGTATTTCATTATGTTAGTGCATCATTCATTAACGTGTGTGTCTGTGTGTAATCCAGTCTATGGGCCGATTTATTAAAGTGCAAGCGGACATGATATGATGTAGCGGATCATGTCCGCCACACATCGATAAATGCCAACAGCATACGCTGTCTGCATTTATCATTGCACAAGCATTTCACTAGAAATGATTGGGCAATGCTGCCCCCTACACATTCGCAGCCAATCAACCGCTAGCAGGTGTGTCAGTGAATCCGATCATATGTGGGGCGGATCGCTTTCTGCCGCCTCAGAGGTAGCGGATGAGTTAAGGAGCAGCGGTCTTAAGAGCTTGATGAATCTGCCCCTTAGTCTGTGTGTCAGTACTTTTATGTTTGTTTTCTGTGTGTTGTTGTCTATGTGTCTGTCAGTTTGTCTGTGTGTCAGCAAGTCTTTGTGTCTGCCAGTTTGTCTGTGTGTCTGTGTGCATGTCTTTGTGTCTGTCTGTGTGCATGTCTTTTCATCTGTCAGTTTGTCTGTGTGTCTGTGTGTCAGCAAATCTTTGTGTCTGTCAGTTTGTCTGTGTGTCTGTGTGTCAGCATGTCTTTGTGTCTGTCAGTTTGTCTGCATGTCTGTGTGTCAGCATGTCTTTGTGTCTGTCTGTGTCAGCATGTCTTTGTGCATGTGTGGATCTATGGGTCTGTAAATGTGTATGTGTCTGTGTGTTTATATTTATGTTTCCGTGTGTCAGCTAACATTATACATTGTTGTGCACTATAGGGAGTAGTGTTTGTAACAGTGTATAATGTCTGCTCAGCTCACACTTATACAAAAGACCAAAAGAAGCATAAGCTCACGTGACAAGAGTCAGTATTTGTACCTGTTTGCTGTTAACTGGAGTTACTGCCATGTGATATATTAAACCTTTTATCCATTAATTAGTTAGCGCATTACTTATTCCTTTTATTATGTCTTTGTTGCCTTTTATAGTTATGAATAATTTGCTTTGTCCTTCTCGTTTGATCTTTTTCTTTTTTATTAACTGCTGTGTTCAATTGTTTTTTAATGAGTGCACAAAGGAAAACCTCTGTAGTGTAGTTTCATCCAGAAAGAATCTATTTCCTGCTCAGTAGCGCAGTGACTGTGTATTGCAGGCAACGACAAATGGGACAGGAAAGTCTTATATGGAAACTGGGATGATTTTTTTGCATCATTTTATAGAGTAATTTTAATCTAGAGTGGGCTATAAAGGGCTAGATTAGGAGGGATATTTATCAAAGCCTCAATTGTGCTGCATTCGTTGGCACCAATATGTTCGC
Source organism: Bombina bombina (assembly GCF_027579735.1). Classification (NCBI taxonomy): domain Eukaryota; kingdom Metazoa; phylum Chordata; class Amphibia; order Anura; family Bombinatoridae; genus Bombina; species Bombina bombina. The sequence goes on along the minus strand of NC_069504.1, from coordinate 1,134,290,298 downwards.
CTAACATCGCTGCCGCGGACCTGAATACGATCTCCATATTTATAAAAAAAGCTGTCAAAAAGCAGCACGCCAAGTATGGGGCGATGAGCAGCGGACTGTTGTTAACTAGCAGTCATCGATCTCGCTGCTATTGGGCTTTTTAACAACTTTATTTATACCCTGTCACCAAACACAGCCACTATACTAAAATGTTTAACCCCTATCCCGCAGCTCCCGGACCCCGCCGCAACTAATTAAACGTATTAAACCCTATCCCGCCGCTCCCGGACACCGCCGCAACTAAATAAACGTATTAACCCCTATTCCGCCGCTCCCGGACCCCGCCGCAACTAAATCAACATATTAACCCCTATCCTGCTGCTCCCGGACCCCGCCGCAACTAAATAAATGTTTAACCCCTATCCCACAGCTCCTGGACCCCGCCGCAACTAAATAAACGTATTTACCCCTATCCCGCCGCTCCCGGACCCCGTCACAAATAAATAAATGTTTAACCCCTATCCCGCCGCTCCCGGACCCCGCCGCAACTAAATAAACGTATTTACCCCTATCCCGCCGCTCCCGGACCCCGTCACAAATAAATAAATGTTTAACCCCTATACCGCCGCTCCCGGACCCTGCCGCAACTAAATAAATGTATTAACCCCTATCCCCCCGGTCCCTACCGCAACTAAATAAACATATTAACCCCTATCCCGCCGCTCCCGGACCCCGCTGCAACTAAATAAATGTATTAACCCCTATCCCGCCGCTCCCGGACCCCACCGCAACTAAATAAATGTATTAACCCCTAAACCCCTGGCCTCCCACATCACTACCACTTACTAAATCTATTAACCCCTAAACCGCCAGCCCCCCACATCGCCATAAACTAAATGAAGCTATTAACCTCTAAATCTAACAACCCGCTAACGTTACATTAAAATTACCTCATCCCTATCTTATTATAAATTTAAACTTACCTGTAGAATTAAATTAAACTATATTAAGCTATTAATTAACCTACCCTAACTATTATACTACAATTACATTAAACTATATTAAACTATTAATTAACCTACCCTAACTATTATACTAAAATTACATTAAGCTACCAATTAAATTAACTATATTACATATTTAAAAACCTAATCCTACTCAAATTATTGAAATCTACAATTAAAAATTAATTGCAGTTACAAAAAATAAAAAACACTAACTTAAAAAAATGAACAAACCACAGTATCAAAAACAAAAAACAATTACACCTAATCTAATAGCCCTATCAAAATAACCCCCCCCCCCAAAAAAAAATAAAAAAACCCTAGCCTACAATATACTACCAATGGCCCTTAAAAGGGCCTTTTGCGGGGTATTGCCCCAAAGAAATTAGCTCTTTTATCTGTAAAAAAAAATACAAACAACCCCCCCAACAGTAAAACCCCAATCAGCCAATAGAATAAGAGCTCAATCCTATGGCAATTTTTAATTGAAGATTTCAATAATTTGAGCAGGGTTAGGTTTTTAAATATGTAATATAGCTAATTTAATTTGTAGTTTAATGTAATTTTAGTTAGGGTAGGTTAATTAATAGTTTAATATAGTTTATTTTAATTCTAAAGGTAAGTTTTAATTTATTATAAGTTAGGGATGTTGTAAATTAATGTAAAGTTAGGTTTAGGGGTTAATAGCTTAATTTAGTTTATGGCGATGTGGGGGGCTGATGGTTTAGGGGTTAATAGGTTTAGTTAATAATAGTGATGTGGAAGGCCGGGGGTTAATAATTTTATTACAGTTGCGGCGGGATAGGGGTTAATAACTTTTATTTAGCTGGCGGCGAAGTCGGGGGTGGCAGATTAGGGGTGTCTAGACTTGGGGCTTATGTTAGGGTGTTAGGTGTAAACATAATTTGTTTTCTACCACAGAAATCAATGGGATATCTGGCAGCATCGAACATAAGCTTTCGCTGCTTTCAGACTCCCATTGATTCCTATGGCATCCGCGGCCTCCAGGGTGGCGGATTGAAAACCAGGTACGCTGGGCCGGAAAAGCCGCGAGCGTACCTGTTAGAAATTTGATAAATGTCAAAAGGTGTCAGATAGTGCCGAGTTTGTATTTGGAACATCTGTAATGACGTAAGCATCGATCTGTGTCGGATTGAGACCAGCGGATCGTATGTTATGTCACAAATTTCAACTTTTGCCGGTCTGTAGACTTTGATAAATAGGTCGAATGATGCTCGCCACAATTACGCTGCCGAATTCCGGCGTATTTGCAGTTGACGGTTTGATAAACAGGCCTCTAGGTGTGCAAACTGTTGAGTACAAGCGATATCAGGATTTAAGCGGAAATAACAAGCATATTGCGAGTGGAAAGTAAATTGTTCGCTCGAGCGCAATCAAAATTTACGTTAATGGGGTTAGCTCAACTTGTAAGCTTGCGAAAGGGTAGTGGAAGAAAATAGGTTGCATTAAACACAACATAAATACACTTAAAAGTGCAGGTACACTCATGTAAATACTATCTAATAAAAATAATTTTGGGATCAAAGACATATGGTATAAGGTGTTTGTATAAAAAGGCCTGCAAAGTGTTTTAACATATATATGCATACATAGGGCTAGATTACAAGTGGGGCGCAAACTGTTTTGCGCTAGCGCAATCATGTTGTTGTGAGACATTTTCATTTGAAATCACGAACACGCTAGCGCAATTGCCCTTTACGCTTCAATCCTTTCCGCGCTCTCAGAGCTGGGGTTAACTGTTTTCTGAAACAAAAAAGTTGCACAAAACACTTAAAAAATACACAACACAGTACAGTTACACTCATAATAACACTGTCTAATAAATATACATTACACAGTACAGTTACACTTATAGTAACACTATCTAATAAATATACATTACACAGTACAATTACACACATAATAGCACTATATAATAAATATACATTACACAGTACAGTTACACACATAATAACACTATCTAATAAATATACATTACACAGTACAGTTACACTCATAATAACACTGTCTAATAAATATACATTACACAGTACAGTTACACTCATAATAACACTATCTAATAAATATACATTACACAGTACAGTTACACTCATAATAACACTGTCTAATAAATATACATTACACAGTACAGTTACACTCATAATAACACTATCTAATAAATATACATTACACGGTACAGTTACACTCATAATAACACTATCTAATAAATATACATTACACAGTACAGTTACACACATAATAACACTATCTAATAAATATACATTACACTGTACAGTTACACTCATAATAACACTATCTAATAAATATACATTACACGGTACAGTTACACTCATATTAACACCATCTAATAAATATACATTACACAGCACAGTTACACTCATAATAACACCATCTAATAAATATACATTACATAGTACAGTTACACTCATAATAACACTGTCTAATAAATATACATTACACAGTACAGTTACATTTATAATAACACTGTCTAATAAATATACATTACACAGTACAGTTACACTTATAATAACACCATCTAATAAATATACATTACATAGTACAGTTACACTCATATTAACACTGTCTAATAAATATACATTACACAGTACAGTTACACTCATAATAACACTGTCTAATAAATATACATTACACAGTACAGTTACACTTATAATAACACTGTCTAATAAATATACATTACACAGTACAGTTACATTTATAATAACACTGTCTAATAAATATACATTACACAGTACAGTTACACTTATAATAACACCATCTAATAAATATACATTACATAGTACAGTTACACTCATATTAACACAATCTAATAAATATACATTACACAGTACAGTTACATTTATAATAACACTGTCTAATAAATATACATTACACAGTACAGTTACATTTATAATAACACTGTCTAATAAATATACATTACATAGTACAGTTACATTTATAATAACACTATCTAATACATATACATTACACAATACAGTTACATTTATAATAACACTGTCTAATAAATATACATTACACAGTACAGTTACATTTATAATAACACTGTCTAATAAATATACATTACATAGTACAGTTACACTCATATTAACACTGTCTAATAAATATGCATTACACAGTACAGTTACACTCATATTAACACTGTCTAATAAAAATTATTTAAAAAAAATATTTCACAAAAAAGTTATAAGGGCTCAAAGATATAAGATCTTGGGTGTTAGAAAAAAAATTTGTACATATATATTAATGTATTTATATGTGTATATATATATTTACAGACATATATACACATATAAACACATAAATACATATGTATAAATATCTAAACATATATACTGTATAAATTCATAATAGCCCTTTGATATTTATGCAATATTCACATTTAATAAAGATTTTAACTATGTATTTACTGTAAATATTTCACATTTGCTAATGTAAATATGCTTTGTTGTTTGCACAATGGATGTTTTTTTTTTTTCAACAATTATTTTCTCTCCATTGACTTCTATAGGGAATGCGAAAAGTCGATGGCGTTTGCACGATCTCGGGTGTTAGTTTTTTCCCCACTTTTTTTTCTTCATTGATATCTATTGGGGAATACATGCACATGCATGCAAAGCGGTTTAAATACACGTTAAGTCACACCACAAATTGGTAGCATCGCATAATACTCATAAATGGGATGTTTACAATCAGCATCAACTATTTCATACAAGTTATTAAATTCTAAAAACAATGTCTAAAGCACACAAATTTGATACAATGTTATAAAAAAGATAAAAAGCAATAATTAATGTTAAATAGCCATCAACCTATCACTATGCACACATTTTCAAACCAACCTATAGCATTTTACAATTAATAGCCAATCAGCTGAATTTAAAACAAGTTTTCATTCAAGTTCTCATGTGTCCTCAGTTCTCATTAAGGTCCAAATGAAAAGTTTCGATCACGTGATCCGGGAAATTCCAAAGTCCTTTCAATTTTTGTATGTGTCATGATGAAAGTTCACCAGAGCTGCTTGTGCAATGTCGCCACCTGCAGATTTGCGGACAATCAGCCACTAGCAGGGGGTGTTAGTGTTATTGAGCCATCAATATGTAATCACATTATGCAAAATAAAAATGTTCAAACAAGTAAAGCAAATGAACTGCAATTAAACAAGAGTGCCAACACCACTGCCCCTTCACATTCATAAAAAAAATTAAATCAGTGGCGTCACTAGGGGGGTGCGGGCCGCACCTGGGTGACACCCTCCAGGGGGTGACACCACCAAAAAATATATATATATATATATATATATATATTTTTTTTTTTTTTTTAATTTTATTGAAATTCAAAGAAAGACAATGTAGAAATGCATATATTTTTTTATTAGAGGGGCCAGCATTTGTGAACATTAGTGGGACTGGGGAAGTTGTAGATACATATTTTTGAGCCAGCGCTGCAATTTCCACAAATAGTTTTCCCGGCTGCTTTTGCTTGTTTGCACTTTGCTTCTCCCCTGCCCAATTTCGCTATGAATCTTGTGGGCATGCCGTGGGGCTTGCAAAGTTGTGCTGCTAGCCTAAACCTGCCTGCCTATCTGTGCTCACTGCTCAGTGACGTGTGGAGCAGTGGAGTCACTCACTGCTGTGCTGTCTCTATAATCGGGAACTGGCAAATCATGAGGGGGATGACTGTCTGACACTGTCTCTAAAGTTACGGTACACTAAGTTCAGACTGAAGAGGTAGGAGGGGAGGGCAGGCAGGGGTCTGGGGGTGTGCAGATTGCAGAGGTGATTGGCCATAAGAAGCGGTAGGCACGCGGCCCGGGGCTGTGCACTGACAGACTTGGAACAGAGTCAGAGAGCAGAATTTTCATAGTTTGCGCCTAAACCTTTTCTTTAGTGATTTATTTTTAGAGTGCTCTGTTTATCTTTCACTTGATGCTCTGCTGAGCCAGGGAGCAGCTCTAGGCATGAGCTTTATAATTAATGCAGTGCAGTTTACATATTTTTTTTTTTTTTATATTTTTTTATTGAGGTAAAGTACAATGTTTTAAGGCATTCCACAATAACTATTAAGGGAAACATGTTACAAAGCAATCCATGCGAAAAGAACAAAAAACAAATATACATATATATAGTATAGATACATGGAATATAAACAAGTCCAGTTAGTAACACAATTAAGTGAACAATACACATAATGCCATATAGAGAAATAATATAAACATGCCTTTAAGAGTCGAAGTCTCCCCTCTGATCAAAGGGCCACTCTTGGGTCCCTGGATAGGAAATTTGTTGCAATGGGAGGCTGCCTGCCAGATATAAGATCACTTATGGATCTAATTATAACCTCAAATTTTAGAGTTTATTTGAGATGATGCAATATTGATAACAAGAATGTATTATATGGTAGGGTGTTGAAATAGATAGTTGTAGGAATGGGTGTTGAGAAACCACACACCAGTAGGATGAACTCACGTTAGGGAGACCTAGGTTATATAGAATTACACTGCTAAAGCTCCTGGGTAATCTGGCATATACTGCTTAAGAGAGGCAATTGTATAGATCGTACTGTATTTCAATTTTATCTCAAAACACGGTGTAAAAGCTTATACTCTAAAGTACTGTGGTGAGGCTAGCTATATCAGTATTTAGGTCAGCAACTTTCATCTTGTATATTATGGGAACGGGATCTGGTAAAATCTAGCGAGAACAGATATAGGCTCTCACATAAAAAGCTGGAAACCTGTATAAGAAATAAACTTGATTAACACACAGTGTGGTCAAAACTCTCTTTTCCCAGTAGGATCATAGCCAATAGGACTGTTATTAACTATATATGTATTTATAGCTCAAAGATAGAACATTAGGTAGCTGCTGCAAGGGTCAGACATGGGTTTCAATACCAAAATAAAACTCGATTAAATTTGACGTTCTGAGCCTTTAAAGAATAGCATATAAAACTAGTAACTGATGGAAACACATTCAAGCATAAATATGTATGCAAAGTAAAATACAGTATATGAAAGAGTCGCTATGGGATAGAGATGAACAATGAAAAAACTTAACAATATAATGCTGACTAATTATAATAGGCACCAGTATCTCTACCCCGGCCGCAGGCAGAACACCGATATCAATCTGCAAAAAATAATATTGTGTATGATGACTCATCTCAATATAAAAACTTTTAACTGCATTGGAGCAACAGTAGTAAGAGTTACAGCGCCTTAACCCAAATACAATACATCTGTGCCACCTATATTACTTATTGGCATTCCAGTAAGATAGAAGAACGTTGCGGGAAACATATGCAACTCCATAGATCCACTGTATGAAAAACTGTAAGTCCCATCATAAAGATTTAACAAATAGAGAATATAACATTAAAGTTAATAAAAGGCAGGGAAACACAACTCGAACAGGACATCAGCGTGTGGGCTAGTATGCTTCAGTGTCTCTAATAGTCCCAGTACACTCCATTATAGTCACTGAAAACTGACCTTAAAGTTGCCTTGGGGAGAGCACCTTAAAAGATGTATTGAGGCTATAACGTAGATGGATGAATTTGCTTAAGTACTGGAAGTCCCACATAGCGATATCAGCAAACAAAGGATCTGATATCAGCCAGCAAGCAATATACATGTCATCCAATACCGGATCTCTTCCTTCGGTTGCGGTAGCCAGCGAGAGTATAGCGGACCAAACTGTTCCGAGAAGAACCAAATGAACTCCATTTCATTAGTCTTTTCGCCGTCCGCGGCCGGACATAAGATGGAGCTGTAATGGAGAAACCGCCATACTGTATAGATTCGGGTCTTGGAGCGATTGATTGCTGCGGTGATACTATTCCGGTGACTCCAGCCAAGTTGTTCTTAGCTCCGTGTGTCCCCGCTTCTGTTGATGTATGGTGGGAACTACTTATAGATATGCGCTCTTTTCCATCCGCTAGGCTCGCTTGACTCCCGGCAATATATTCTCCTCTAACAGCTGTCACCCCTCTGTATCTTGTCTCTGTCTTTTTCAGGCTGGCTTTAGGGTCTGTGGATAGTTTAACATCGGAGGGCTGCAGGCTCCAAATCTCCAGGGTATCATCTCCCTCTTTGCAGTGCGGGTGTAGAACTGTTAGTTTAGGCTGTATGAAAGCCATCGTGTTACCGCTCGTGGGCTCCTTGTAACATGTTGCCTCATATGTCAGTAAATAGCTCTCGAGCAAACTGTAAATATCTTCAATAATAGCCGTAGCATTCTCCATAATGAGCTCTTCTCCTTAGAGTAAAATGATAATAAGAATGTAGAATCTCAAGTAAGCTGCTGTGGATTACAACGTTCTGTATTATAAGCACAAGATGTGCTTCATAACGACAGGGCCCTAAGGCTTCCCGCCGGGGGGTATTGTGCAGGCCAAGTTCTTAAAGTGGCTCCGAGCCCTGATGCCAGCAGCGATTTCTTTCTAGAATAGGTGCATAAGATGTGTCCTCTAGTGAAGATTTCAAAGCTGTGGTTTATGCTATAAGCAGCCCAGTCATAATGCGTTGATTAAGGCAAAATTGTGAAAAAGCTGGAGCAGCATGCAGTAGTGCGTCTAAACATGGACGCTGCCCGGAAGTTCCCCCCCAGTTTACATATTTTGCATGTGTGTGTGTCTGTGTGTGTTTGAGTGTTTTTGTGTGTCTGAGTGTTTTTGTGTGTGTGTCTGAGTGTTTTTGTGCGTGTGTCTGAGTGTTTTTGTGTGTGTGTCTGAGTGTTTTTGTGCGTGTGTCTGAGTGTGTTTCCGAGTGTTTGTGTGTGCATCCGAGTGTGTTTTTAAGTGTGTCTGAGTGTTTGTATGTATGTGTGCCTGTGTTTTTGTGTTTGTGTGTTTGCTTTCTGGGGGGTGACACCATAACGTACCGCACAAGGTGACACCAACCCTAGTGACGCCACTGAATTAAATTGGTTAAATTGGTTTAGATTTTATGAAAATATAAATAATTTAAATTTATAATAATTTAAATAGTGAACAATTCGTCAAAAATTCATAAAAATTCTAAATATTTTTAAGTGTGGTTAATATAAAGATTTTTTTTTAAAGTGGTCAATATATAAAAAATATAAAACATATGTAAGATAGTCAAGAAAAATCTTTTTAGTGCATGAAAAAAAATATTATTAGGTTATGATAAAAATTAAGTGAATATACTAAAAAATCTTAAAAAGGAAATTACTAAGGAAAAATCCCAATTGTGCTTATAAAAAGGCAGCAATATTGACATCCTTATTCATGCCCCATTTTCCTTAAGTTTTCAAAGTATGAATCCACCATAGTTCCCTTTGATTTAATTGCTTCTCTATTTTTTCTCCTCACCAATGAACTGAGACCTGCTCCACACCCAACCATAAAAAATATTTTTTTATTAAAGAAAATGCAGTTGTTGCAATGCAGAGGCACTCGATGGTACTTGTGTCCCTTTACAATTTTATTCAAATGTTCCAGGATCCTAGTCTTGAGGAACCTAGAAGTTTGGCCTAAATATTGGCTTTTACATGTGCAACAAGTATACCTCAAAAGGTTTAAAATTCATACCCACTCAAGGGGTGAGCTCTTTCCAACTGTTCATTGATGCTCAAAAGTTCATTTGAAACATCACAGTTAAAAGATTCTTTCTCAAAAAAGATCAAATATGCTTCAATCCCCCTGAACCTGACAAAAATATTGCTATAAACTAATTCAAGAATCCGTCCAAATTGTATCCAAGTCATTGCAAGGGATCTAATCTAGATGTCTATATTTTCATAAAATCTAAACCAATTTAACACATTTAAATATTTTTATGAATGTGAAGGGGCAGTGGTGTCATCACCCTTCTTTAATTGTCGTTCATTTGCTTTACTTGTTTGAACATTTTTATTTTGCATAATGTGATTACATATTTATGGTTCTATAACACTGTCATTGGATCGTTTTGTTCTGTATAACTCACATATCTTTTTTGTTTCCGATTAAGTGCCACATATATTAATATGTATACCACAAATAATGGACTTCATCCAATAAGAACTTTCATCATGACGCATAAAAATTGAAAGGACTTTGATTGGGCTTTCCTGGATCACGTGATCAAAACTTTTCATTCGGACATGAATGAGAACTGAGGACACATGAGAACTTGAATGAAAACTTGTTTTAAATTCAGCTGATTGGCTATTAATTGTAAAATGCTATAGGTTGGTTTGAAAATGTGTGCATAGTGATAGGTTGATGGCTATTTAACATTAATTATTGCTTTTTATCTTTTCTATAACATTGTATCAAATTTGTGTTTTTAGACATTGTTTTTAGAATGTAATAATTTGTATGAAATAGTTGATGCTGATTGTAAACATCCCATTTAGGAGTATTATGCGATGCTACCAATTTGTGGTGTGACTTAACGTGTATTTAAACCGCTTTGCAAGAGGAATTGTTTGTAAGACTTCAAGCTCTTGAGAAAGACGGCATAATACTGTTAAAACGCGTTGGGCAATAAAAGTGAATACTCTTTATGAAGGAGTTGTTTACTCAATCTTCAATAAACTGGCTGAACACTCGTAACTTATCTTGTGAGTACAGTATTATATGGGCTTTTTCTTTACTGGCATACTACACTATTGTGGATTTTTCTAGTGCGAAAAATAAAAGATTAGCTTTAGAAAAATGTGCTTGTTCATGGACAGTATTGAAATGGTATAAATAAAGTTTGAAAAAACAGACAAAACTGTCTTAATTTGATGGACATTCAGGGTAGATCATTTGATGAATAAGGATATCCGTGACATCGATGACTCTTATTTATCAACCGTCTGATGCTAATTCCGCCGGACTATGATGAGCATGTTTTTTACAGACTTGTTGATAAATGAGGCTGTTGAATGCAGCTTTGCGCCAGCGATGCATGGCGAGCGTATAGCCCATCGCTAATGCGTCAAGATTGACACCTTGATAAATCAGCCCATAGAGTGTTAGGCTTGGAATTTAACTTTTGTAATTAGTTCCTCAGTGTAATAAAAAAGTTAAGATAGGACAAATATTTAAAGACCCCTGAATGAAAATAAGAAAGCGTTTATTACATCACTTACATCATGAATGAATAGCAATCAGGGGAATTAGATTTTACACATAAAACACGTCATGTTTCATTGCACAAATGACAGATATCTGGCAGTTATAAAGTTAATGTTAAATATTGCCAACAGGCAGATCCAAGTGACAGGACCTGAAATCTAATGGAGCAGGTTCTAGGATTATGGTCTTAATTTTGCATGAAAATAACAGTTAAAGGAACATAATACTCATAAGCTAAATCACTTGAAAATGATGTAGCAAAACTGAAAAAATGCTGCCAAGGAAATATCACCTAAACATCTAGATGTAAAAAAGGAAGATATTTTACCCCTCAATTTCTTCAGCTCACCAGAGAAAGTGCTGTGTGAACAGTTATACTTTAGCTTCTGTCAGCAAGTTAAAAAAAAATAAAAAAATAACAGCCAATCAGCTTCGTCAGTGCTGATGTCACACTTTGCTTTACTGTGATCTCATGAGATTTCACTGAATTCTAGTGAGATTTGATTGTAAAGTTCCTTAAACTGCATAGGGAAATAACACAAATGCACATACCAGGTGCATGTTCTCTTGCAAGTCCCGGTTCTAGCATCCTGATTGGCTGTTTAAAATCTCTTTACAATGGGATGTGGCTACTGAGAACATTTTGAGGTAAACATCTATCTTTTTAAATAGAGATGTTCATGTGATATTTTCTAGTCACCTTGATACAGCTATGCTGCATCACTTTCATGTGCTTCAACATTGGGGTACCATGTCCCTTTAGTACCCCGAGATAGTATTATAAAATGGTTGATTGGTTTGTGATACCAGTGGCACAGGATAAATCTGAAGGACTGGTGACAGAACTGTTTTCTGGGGTTCAGGATTGATACGTTGGCCATGGAGTGCGACCTTCACATTGAAAACGTGGTGGAGTTATCATCATTGATTGAGGAGTTTTTGTCAGTTAAAAAGGTGACATTAAAACAGCTGCAGTGCCTAATTGGAAAATTAAATGTCACCTACTTTATTATACCAATTGTTTGGGTGTTCAGCAGGAGGTTGTCTTTGGCTTAGACAGGTATAAAATGCCCTAATAATTTTATAAGACTTTTTAAAGGGATAAAAGAGGATTTTAACGTTTGGATCCAGCATTTGAAAAATTTCAGTGGTGCAACCTGGGCATTGGCTTCTGAATTGGGGCTGTTCATGGATGCAGAGACTTGGCTGTTAGGGAACTTTGGAATTGTTTCCTATCGTGGTCTCTTTATTCGTTTGGGGGCACATATTGAAAGATTCCAATGTTCTGTTTTTAACGATCTTTCTTGTTTACAGTGGGTTTGGTTCCGAAGGCTGGCTCTGGAGAAAGACGAAGAAGGGAAGAGATTTCCAGAGTTTCTGTAGCGCATTAGTTTTTAGACATAGTGGGGTTGATACTGTAATTCCATTTGCAAACCGATAAATAAGCTGTCGAAAGCAATATCGTTTAACGGCCCGTGATAATCCAATTTCGGCAACTGGAATCCGGCTGCCGAAAACATTATCATGTCCCATACAAAGTATAGGAAGCCGCTAATCTTTAAATTATACCCGGTTTCCAATGCTTACGCAAACCGTAAATACACTGTCGGAGGCTGCTGATACTTTAACTAAAATAACACCCAGCTCAACTAGGTGTAAAACAGGAAAAAAGGTGCTCTTTGAGACCTTTTTCCCATTGAAATCTAACCCGACACGTCAAAACCTGCTATCCCCCCCGACATCGCAACTTATAATAAATGTATTAACCACTAAATTGCCATACCCCACATCGCACACTATCTATTAAATCTATTAACCCCTATTCCACAATGCCCCCACATTGCAAACTATCTATTAACTCTATTAACCCCTAATCCGCAATGCCCCCACATTGCAAACTATCTATTAAATCTATTAACCCCTAATCCACAATGCCCCCACATCGCAAACTATCTATTAAATCTATTAACCCCTAATCTGCAATAGCCCCCGCAATGCAAACTAGCTATTTAAACTATTAACACCTAATCTGCAATGCCCCCACAACGCAAACTATCTACTGTAATTAAACTATTAACCACCTTATAAGCAATGCCCCCACAATGCAAACTAGCTATTTAAACTATTAACCCCTAATCCACAATGTCCCACAACACAAACTAGCTATTAAAAATATCAAACCCTAATCGGCAAGTCCCCCACAACGCAAACTATCTATTTAAACTATTGACCCCAAATTGTCAGTAACCCCACAACGCAAACTATATATTAAATCTATTAACCGCTAATCCGCTATGCCCCCACATTGCAAACTATCTATTAAATCTATTAACCCATAATCCGCAATTCCTCCACATCGTAAACTATCTAAACTATTAACCCCTAATCCACCATTAAACCACATCGCAATTAAACTGCCAAACCCCACAATGCAAATAACTAATCACTAAGCCCCCTAACCTAACACCCCCTAAATTAACCCCATTACAAAAATTAAAATTATCCTAAATTACAATTAAAATAGAAACTTAACATTACTTTAAAAATAAAAAAAACAATGTGTAAATTAAGCTAAAATTAAAGAAAACAAAAAAGTCTAACATTATATAACATAATAAAATTATCAAAAATTAAAAAATTAAACTTAATCCCTATGAAAATAAAAACATCCCCTAATCTTATACTAAAATACCAATAGCCCTTAAAATTGAACTAAGTTAAACAGCTCTTTTACCTTTAATAAAAACTAAGTTCCCCCTAACAGTAAAACCCCCCACCCAGCCAATAGGATGAGAGCTACTTAAATCCTATTGGTTAATTTTAAAAGCCAATAGAATTTCTGTAGCTCTCATCCTATTGACTTATTTGAATTTGAAGATTCAATTCAGCTAATAGGAATGCAAGTTACGCCATATTTAAATGCGTAACTTGCATTCAATATTCAGTGTACATAGAAGATCCTCCACGGCCCTTGGCTTCGCGGTCGCCAGTCTTCAGTTCCTAGTTCGCCGGTCTTCAGTTCCGCGGTCTCAGGTCTTCAGTTCCACGGTCCTGGATGAGGATAGAAGAGGTCGCCGATTGGACTTCAGGAACCGTGAGTACCTATCTGGGGGTTAAAGTTAGGTTTTTTTTTTTGTTTTTTTTTTATTATTTTTTAGATTATGGATTTGGGCGCTGTAAAAGAGCTGAATGGCCTTTTAACTCCTTGAGTGCTAACGACGGCTCTGAGCCGTCGCAGAGTTTCTGTAGTATTCCTTTAATTACTCTCCGCCTCTTTTCCCTATTTAACCTCACTTCCCTTTTGGCTCAATGCTTGATTATTTTGTTTGCTTGAGCTTGTCTGACAATTGCTCTCACCTAACCTTACATCAAGTCAAAAACTAAAGCTTGTGTGTTTATTCACATTCGAGTAAACCTTTTGCTTACCAAAGAACTACCTTAGGTATTATCCACGCCTAACCTTTTTGTTAATTGATACCAACATATTTTTGTGTTGCCTACTGGGATCCGTCCCAATCAGTCTTCTGGATTCGTACCTGCCATGGCTGCACTACTTCCTTCAACACTCAGCTATGAGTTACGCTACAGTCCGGACCTACTTACCTTCAGTACCCATCTGCCACTTCCAGACGCACCGAGGACGCTTACACGCTGCACCAAACAACCGTTGAGGAAGCTTCTCTCTACCACGTACTTCAGGATTCCTCTCCTTACAGGTCTCTCTCCTCCAGCAGCAAGACACGCAAGTATATACACTTGTATTATATATTGTGCATATCGGAGTTGTTACTTCTGCCTTCCAGCAAACACAAGTACTTTTGTCACATTGACCACGCTTGCTATATTTAACTGGAGTCTTGCTTCCTGCTTAACCCCTTCATTGACTGTGTAACTTAAGAGACATTCTTCTGCATTTACTCTCATTTGCTTATTAATCAGCAGAGCTGCTATATATTTTCTACATCAGCTTCTCTACGTTAGCACCCTGATAATATCTGCTAACTAATCTGTGCATTGCTTAATTGTGATATTTCAATTGTGTCCTCCTCCTACTCTCCTCCTTGATATTTATATTTCATATATATTTATATCATACAGTTATATTTCAGTTATATTCCATTCAACTGGAATCATTCAATGTAAGCAACTGCTGTATCTCTTTGATGACAAAAGTGTTAAAGCTTTATATCATTTGGTGTCCAACTAGTACAGCTACATAATATCTATTTCTTATATATCCAGTGTAACACTCTAATCATTACAGTTTCCCACTCTGGTGCTAACTACGGCTCAGAGCCGTCACTAGCACTCTCCCACCTTGAGGGAGATTTGGGACTCCCACCAGCTCCTACCCTGGCGATCGGGCTTGCATAGTGACAGGCATAGCCGGTGCTTCATGTTCTGTGCGGTGACGTCACGCGCAATGACGTGATGACGTCACTGTGCAACTTTATTTATACTTAACAATGTTAAGTATAGGAGCAGGGGGCATGCTGCTTATAAGCCTCTATCTCAGGCATCTAAGCAGCTACAGACCCCCAAGATGCCTAACCTTTTCAACAGTGTAAGCTTTGGGGATCTGAAAAAATCAAAAAGTTAAAAAAAAAATCAAAAAATACAAAAATACAAAAGAAAATTAAAAAAGCTTAGCACCCAAGTGGGAAAGTGCTTAGCACTCAAAGGGTTAAAGGCAGTAAATGAGCTGAATGCCCTTTTAAGGGCAATGCCCATAAAATTGTCCCTTTATGTAGTTTAGGATTTTTGGTGTTAGTTTTTTTTTATTTTGGGGGGTCTGGTGGGTGAGGGGTTTTATTGTTAGGGTGAAAATAGTTTTTTTTAAAGGTAAAAGAGCTGTTTAATTAAAGGCAATGCCCTACAAAAGGCCCTTTTAAGGGCTATTGGTAGTTTAGTATTAGATTAGGTGCTCCATACGAAGGTTGATAAATCGGCCCCATAATGTATATGGTAAAGTGCTTGTATGGATCTATATCTATCTATCTATCTACAGTGGGGGAAAAAAGTATTTAGTCAGCCACCAATTGTGCAAGTTCTCCCACTTAAGAAGATGAGAGAAGCCTGTAATTTTCATCATAGGTACTATGAGAGACAAAATGTGGAAACAAATCCTGACAATCACATTGTCTGAGTTGGAAAGAATTTATTTGCAAATTATGGTGGAAAATAAGTATTTGGTCACCTACAAACAAGCAAGATTTCTGGCTCTCACATACCTGTATCTTCTTCTTTAAGAGGCTCCTCTGTCCTCCACTCATTACCTGTATTAATGGCACCTGTTTGAACTTGTTATCAGTATAAAAGACACCTGTCCACAACCTCAAACAGTCACACTCCAAACTCCACTATGGTGAAGACCAAAGAGCTGTCGAAGGACACCAGAAACAAAATTGTAGACCTGCACCAGGTTGGGAAGACTGAATCTGCAATAGGCAAGCATCTTGGTGTGAAGAAATCAACTGTGGGAGCAATAATTAGAAAATGGAAGACATACAAGACCACTGATAATCTCCCTCGATCTGGGGCTCCACGCAAGATCTCACCCCGTGGGGTCAAAATGATCACAAGAATGGTGAGCAAACATCCCAGAACCACATGGGGGGACCTAGTGAATGACCTGCAGAGAGCTGGACAAACGTAACAAAGGCTACCATCAGTAACACACTACGCTGCCAGGGACTCAGATCCTGCAGTGCCAGACGTGTCCCCCTGCTTAAGCCAGTACATGTCTGGGCCCATCTGAAGTATGCTAGAGAGCATTTGGATGATCCAGAAGTGGATTGGGAGAATGTCATATGGTCAGATGAAACCAAAGTAGAACTGTTTGGTAGAAACATAACTTGTCGTGTTTGGAGGAGAGAGAACACCATACCTACTGTGAAGCATGGGGGTGGCAACATCATGCTTTGGGGCTGTTTCTCTGCAAATGGAACAGGACGACTGATCCGTGTACATGAAAGAATTAATGGGGCCATGTATCGTGAAATTTTGAGTGCAAACCTCCTTCCATCAGCAAGGGCATTAAAGATGAAATGTGGCTGGGTCTTTCAGCATGACAATGATCCCAAACACACCGCCCGGGCAATGAAGGAGTGGCTTCGTAAGAAGCATTTCAAGGTCCTGGAGTGGTCTAGCCAGTCTCCAGATCTCAACCCCATAGAAAACCTTTGGAGGGAGTTGAAAGTCCGTGTTGCCCAGCGACAGCCCCAAAACATCACTGCTCTAGAGGAGATCTGCATGCAGGAATGGGCCAACATGCCAGCAGCAGTGTGTGACAACCTTGTGAAGACTTACAGAAAACGTTTGACCTCTGTCATTGCCAACAAAGGATATATAACAAAGTATTGAGATGAACTTTTGATATTGACCAAATACTTATTTTACACCATAATTTGCAAATAAATTCTTTCCAAATCACACAATGTGATTGTCTGGATTTGTTTCCACATTTTGTCTCTCATAGTTGAGGTATACCTATGATAAAAATTACAGGCCTCTCTCATCTTCTTAAGTGGGATAACTTGCACAATTGGTGGCTGACTAAATACTTTTTTCCCCCACTGTATCTATCTTTCTATCTATCTATCTAGATTTTAGATATATAGATATGTCTAAATATAAATGCACAGATACAGATTGTTTTACAGATTGTGATTGATCCCAAGTCCTTCTTTTACTATTCAGCTGTTTCAAAAGGGTTAAACATGCATTTAAAGTAGCACTATTGGAACATCCCAGTCTGCTCCAGATGAGGATACACCCATGACTGGAGCCTGATTTGCTCATTAGTTGTATCCTTATTTGGAGTGGGACTTCATTTTAAACTAGTGGTGTATTTAAGTTTAGTGCTGAAGGGAGGAAGGGAAGGAAGGAAAGATGGGAGAAGGGGAGGGAAGGGAGAGAAGGGGGGAAGGAATGGAAGGTAGGGGATTGAGAGGAGGGAGAGAAGGGAGAGGAAGAGAAGGAGAGAAGGAAGGGTGAGAAGGGGAGAAGGAATGTAAGGGATGCAAGGGAGGGGATGGAGAGGAGGTAAGAGGAGGGAGAGTAGGGGGAGAGGAAGAGAATGAGAGAAGGAAGGGAGAGAAGAGGTGAAGGAATGGAAGGGAGGGGATTGAGAGTAGGTAAGAGGAGGGAGAGAAGGGAGAGGAAGAGAATGAGAGAAGGAGGGAGAGAAGGAGGGAATGAATTGAAGGGATGCAAGGGAGGGGATGGAGAGGAGGTGAGAAAAGGGAAAGGAGGGAGAGGAGGAGAGTGAGAAAATAGAGGGAGAGACTATGGGGTCGATTTATGAAGGCCCGAATGCATCTGTATGCATCAGTTTCTGCACGAGCCTTCGGCTCTCTGGAAACAGGAGTTAATAAGCAGCAGTCCTCTGAGGCGGCGGACAGCAATCAGCCCGATCGGGTTGATTGACACCCCCTGCTAGCGTCTGCAAATCTGCAGGGGGCGGCATTGCACAATCATTTCACTAGAAATGTTTGTGCAATAATAAATCCCGATAGCGTATGATGTCGGCATTTATCGATCTGTGGCGGACATGATCCATTACAGCGGATCATGTCCGCTCGCACTTTGATAATTGGTCCCCAAGATAATGACATCATAATGTGTTAACATTATGTACCTGGTGTCTCCCTACAAGTGGTCCCTACAAGTGCTACACTCTTGAAGAGTGCACATGATGATGACACATTATGCAGTTAAACACCATGGCATATACAGACAGAATTGGTTTGTGTGCCTCTGGGGAACTCACCCAGATGATACCATTCCAAAGCAGCCTCACTCCTGGTGTCCTAACTCATAAACAGACGACATATTTCAATATTTGCATAGACTATTGCAGAGGGATATATGAAGAATAGAAAGATTAAGTTGTAACAGTCAGCCAGCTTACCACAATTCAGATTTGTTTAGTCTTATTAACCAATCAGAATGAGCTTTTTTTACATACAGAGGAAGACCTTTATATGAAGAGAATAAAGAAAGCAAGACTTCCTTTAAACCTCTAAATATCTGACTGTTTCTCAGCCCCAGCAGGCCACCTCTTCTCTCAGTGCATTTTATTAGCTTTTCACAGCTAGAAAGCGCTAGTTCATGTGTACTATATAGATAACATTGTACTCACTCTAGTGGAGTTTTTCATGAGTCAGTACTAATTGGCTAAAATGCAAGTCTGTAAATGACACTGAGATAAGGGGGCTGTCTGCAGAGGCTTAGACACAAGGTAAGAGACTAAGGGGTCTATTTATCAAAGCGTCAATCTCAGTGCATTTGCCGGCGTCAATGCGTTCGCCAGACATCGCTGACGCGGATCTGAATACGATACCCTTATTTATCAAAAAAGCCGGCAAAAACACGCGCGTCAAGAACAGTGCGAAGAGTATTGGACTGGTGTTAACTAACAGTCATCGATGTCGTGGTTAATCGGGTTTTTCCCAAATTTATTTTTACCATTTCATTACAGTCCATGAACAAGCACATTTCTCTAAAGCTAATCTTTTATTTTTCAACTGTTAATGTCCAAGAAATAGCTACATTTATAGCTCAACAAACAATATCTCATAGAAAGTTATTTTTTTATTTATTTGTTATACAAAACATCTGTTATATGATACTTTCACACAAATGAATGTGTATTTGTATTTCTAGAAGTCATGTTATGCTTTTATCTCATATATTATTTTTTTAAATGATTATTACTGCTAGAATTTGTACATATATCTTTTCACATAAGTGTATATATATATATATATATATATATATTTATTAGTATGGGGTGTGTGTCAGCAAAAGCCTATATTACCCATTTAACTATGTAACTATGTAACTATAACTATTGCCTGTATTTTAAGTTGGAACAGGCCAGAGGTGCAGGAGGAAGTGGTAATAAAAATTATGTAAAACAAAAGAAAATAGCAATTCCTATCCAACACAACTAATCCCTATAAAATGTATTGGATTAATCTACCAAGGTCTAAAACCCACAACAAGGCAAAATATAACTGTATAATATTACTATTATAAAATTCCACAATTAGAAGGGTAGCAATAATAAAGTGTTTATTGGAGCAGACCAAAGGCATAATATAACATTGTGATGTATAAACAATTCTACTCCTATCATAGTGCACTCTGAAAAATCAATAATAAAATGAAAATTATATATGAGAGCTCTCAAGAGAAAACCTGATAAAAAACTAAAAAATAGTCCCCAATTTTGTTCAAGTCACAATAAATGGGTAACATTCGGCATTAGAACAGAGGAGTCGTTTTCTATTTAGGTATATAGCAAAACAACCATTTGAATGTAGATGGCTTGAGTGTGTCTAGATAGTGAAACAGCAAACGGTTAATAAACTGTAAGGTTAATACACTAAAAGGTTAATACACTGTAAGGTTAATACACTATAAGGTTAATACACTATAAGGTTAATACACTGTAAGGTTAATACACTATAAGGTTAATACACTATAAGGTTAATACACTGTAAGGTTAATACACTATAAGGTTAATACACTATAAGGTTAATACACTGTAAGGTTAATACACTAAAAGGTTAATACACTGTAAGGTTAATACACTATAAGGTTAATACACTATAAGGTTAATACACTGTAAGGTTAATACACTATAAGGTTAATACACTGTAAGGTTAATACACTATAAGGTTAATACACTATAAGGTTAATACACTGTAAGGTTAATACACTATAAGGTTAATACACTATAAGGTTAATACACTATAAGGTTAATACACTGTAAGGTTAATACACTATAAGGTTAATACACTGTAAGGTTAATACACTAAAAGGTTAATACACTGTAAGGTTAATACACTATAAGGTTAATACACTATAAGGTTAATACACTATAAGGTTAATACACTGTAAGGTTAATACACTATAAGGTTAATACACTATAAGGTTAATACACTATAAGGTTAATACACTCTAAGGTTAATATACTGTAAGGTTAATACACTATAAGGTTAATACACTATAAGGTTAATACACTATAAGGTTAACACTGTAAGGTTAATACACTATAAGGTTAATACACTATACGGTTAATACACTGTAAGGTTAATACACTATAAGGTTAATACACTGTAAGGTTAATTCACTGTAAGGTAAATACACTGTAAGGTTAATACATTGTAAGGTTAATACACTGTAAGGTTAATACACTAAAAGGTTAATACACTGTAAGGTTAATACACTATAAGGTTAATACACTATAAGGTTAATACACTGTAAGGTTAATACACTATAAGGTTAATACACTATAAGGTTAATACACTCTAAGATTAATACACTGTAAGGTTAATACACTATAAGGTTAATACACTTTAAGTTTAATACACTGTAAGGTTAATACACTATAAGGTTAATACACTATACGGTTAATACACTGTAAGGTTAATACACTATAAGGTTAATACACTGTAAGGTTAATTCACTGTAAGGTAAATACACTGTAAGGTTAATACATTGTAAGGTTAATACACTATAAGGTTAATACACTATAAGGTTAATACACTATTAGGCTACTACACTGTAAGGTTAATACACTATAAGGTTAATACACTGTAAGGTTAATACAGTATAAGGTTAATACACTATAAGGTTAATACACTGTAAGGTTAATACACTGTAAGGTTAATACACTATAAGGTTAATACACTGTAAGGTTAATACACTGTAAGGTTAATACACTATAAGGTTAATACACTGTCAGGTTAATACACTTTTCGGTTAATACACTGTAAGGTTAATACACTGTAAGGTTAATACACTATAAGGTTAATACACTGTAAGGTTAATACATTATAAGGTTAATACACTGTAAGGTTAATACACTGTATGGTTAATACACTGTAAGGTTAATACACTATAAGGTTAATACACTGTAAGGTTAATACACTGTAAGGTTAATACACTATAAGGTTAATACACTATAAGGTTAATACACTGTAAGGTTAATACACTATAAGGTTAATACACTGTAAGGTTAATACACTGTAAGGTTAATACACTATATGGTTAATACACTGTAAGGTTAATACACTGTAAGGTTAATACACTATATGGTTAATACACTCTAAGGTTAATACACTGTAAGGTTAATACATTATAAGGTTAATACACTGTAAGGTTAATACACTGTAAGGTTAATACACTATAAGGTTAATACACTGTAAGGTTAATACATTGTAAGGTTAATACTCTCTAAGGTTAATACACTATAAGGTTAATACACTGTAAGGTTAATACACTATAAGGTTAATACACTATAAGGTTAATACACTGTAAGGTTAATACACTCTAAGGTTAATACACTGTAAGGTTAATACACTATAAGTTTAATACACTGTAAGGTTAATACACTATAAGGTTAATACACTGTAAGGTTAATACACTGTAAGGTTAATACACTATAAGGTTAATACACTGTAAGGTTAATACACTGTAAGGTTAATACACTATAAGGTTAATACATTATAAGGTTAATACACTATAAGGTTAATACACTGTAAGGTTAATACACTAAGGTTAATACACTGTAAGGTTAATACACTATAAGGTTAATACACTGTAAGGTTAATACACTGTAAGGTTAATACACTATAAGGTTAATACACTGTAAGGTTAATGCACTATAAGGTTAATGCACTATAAGGTTAATACACTGTAAGGTTAATACACTATAAGGTTAATACACTGTAAGGTTAATACACTGTAAGGTTAATACACTATAAGGTTAATACACTATATGGTTAATACACTGTAAGGTTAATACACTATATGGTTAATACACTGTAAGGTTAATACACTGTAAGGTTAATACACTATATGGTTAATACACTCTAAGGTTAATACACTGTAAGGTTAATACATTATAAGGTTAATACACTGTAAGGTTAATACACTGTAGGGTTAATACACTATAAGGTTAATACACTGTAAGGTTAATACATTGTAAGGTTAATACTCTCTAAGGTTAATACGCTATAAGGTTAATACACTGTAAGGTTAATAAACTATAAGGTTAATACACTATAAGGTTAATACACTGTAAGGTTAATACACTCTAAGGTTAATACACTGTAAGGTTAATACACTATAAGGTTAATACACTGTAAGGTTAATACACTATAAGGTTAATACACTATAAGGTTAATAAACTGTAAGGTTAATACACTCTAAGGTTAATACACTGTAAGGTTAATATACTATAAGGTTAATACACTGTAAAGTTAATACACTATAAGGTTAATACACTGTAAGGTTAATACACTGTAAGGTTAATACACTCTAAGGTTAATACACTATAAGGTTAATACACTGTAAGGTTAATACACTGTAAGGTTAATACACTATAAGGTTAAAACACTATAAGGTTAATACACTGTAAGGTTAATACACTGTAAGGTTAATACACTATAAGGTTAATACACTCTAAGGTTAATACACTGTAAAGTTAATACTCTCTAAGGTTAATACACTGTAAGGTTAATACACTATAATGTTAATACACTATAAGGTTAATACACTGTAAGGTTAATACACTATAAGGTTAATACACTATAAGGTTAATACACTCTAAGGTTAATACACTGTAAGGTTAATACACTATAAGGTTAATACACTATAAGGTTAATACACTGTAAGGTTAATACACTATAAGGTTAATACACTATATGGTTAATACACTATAAGGTTAATACACTCTAAGGTTAATACACTGTAAGGTTAATACACTATAAGGTTAATACACTATAAGGTTAATACACTGTAAGGTTAATACTCTCTAAGGTTAATACACTATAAGGTTAATACACTATAAGGTTAATACACTGTAAGGTTAATACACTGTAAGGTTAATACACTATAAGGTTAATACACTGTAAGGTTAATACACTATAAGGTTAATATACTGTAAGGTTAATACACTATAAGGTTAATACACTGTAAGGTTAATACATTATAAGGTTAATACACTGTAAGGTTAATACACTATAAGGTTAAAACACTATAAGGTTAATACACTATAAGGTTAATACACTGTAAGGCTAATACACTGTAAGGTTAATACACTATAAGGTTAATACACTATAAGGTTAATACACTGTAAGGTTAATACACTGTAAGGTTAATACATTATAAGGTTAATACACTGTAAGGTTAATACACTATAAGGTTAAAACACTATAAGGTTAATACACTGTAAGGTTAATACACTGTAAGGTTAATACACTATAAGGTTAATACACTGTAAGGTTAATACACTGTAAGGTTAATACATTATAAGGTTAATACACTGTAAGGTAATACACTATAAGGTTAATACACTGTAAGGTTAATACATTATAAGGTTAATACACTGTAAGGTTAATACTCTCTAAGGTTAATACACTGTAAGGTTAATACACTATAAGGTTAATACACTATAAGGTTAATACACTGTAAGGTTAATACACTATAAGGTTAATACACTGTAAGGTTAATACACTATAAGGTTAAAACACTATAAGGTTAAAACACGGTAAGGTTAATACATTATAAGGTTAATATACTGTAAGGTTAATACTCTCTAAGGTTAATACACTATAAGGTTAATACACTGTAAAGTTAATACACTGTAAGGTTAATACACTGTAAGGTTAATACACTATAAGGTTAATACACTGTAAGGTTAATACACTGTAAGGTTAATACACTATAAGGTTAATACACTCTAAGGTTAATACACTGTAAGGTTAATACACTATAAGGTTAATACACTGTAAGGTTAATACACTGTAAGGTTAATACACTATAAGGTTAATACACTGTAAGGTTAATACACTATAAGGTTAATACACTCTAAGGTTAATACACTATAAGGTTAATACACTATAAGGTTAATACACTGTAAGGTTAGTACACTGTAAGGTTAATACACTATAAGGTTAATACACTATAAGGTTAATACACTGTAAGGTTAATACACTATACGGTTAATACACTGTAAGGTTAATACACTGTAAGGTTAATACATTATAAGGTTAATATACTGTAAGGTTAATACTCTCTAAGGTTAATACACTATAAGGTTAATACACTCTAAGGTTAATACACTATAAGGTTAATACACTGTAAGGTTAATACACTATAAGGTTAATACACTATAAGGTTAATACACTATATGGTTAATACACTATATGGTTAATACACTATAAGGTTAATACACTATATGGTTAATACACTATAAGGTTAATACACTATAAGGTTAATACATTATATGGTTAATACACTATATGGTTAATACACTGTAAGGTTAATACACTATAAGGTTAATACACTGTAAGGTTAATACACTGTAAGGTTAATACACTGTAAGGTTAAAACACTATAAGGTTAATACACTGTAAGGTTAATACACTGTAAGGTTAATACACTATAAGGTTAATACAATATAAGGTTAATACACTATAAGGTTAATACACTATATGGAAAATAATAGTACTGGCCCTGCGCCAACCAAACCCCCACTGGCCTGAAAGAGGTGGTACCTAGTTACCACCAAGTGGATGTATCTAATATATATTTGGGTTCCCTCAGGCGCCTAACCATAAGGCAGACGGGAATAATATAAGAAGGACTAGTCTACGGAAGATCCGAAACAATAACTATGTGTTACAATAAATATGTGTTACAATAAATTTGCAATGGATGTGCAGCAGAAATCAAACATAAAAATTGTTACATTTATTATACACAATTCGCACAAGTTAAATTCATGGATCCATGATACAAAGTATATTAGCATAAAACGGTAGATATTAAAATAATGTATAAAAACAATGGGCTACCAGCACTATCTGGTGTAAGATGACAAATTACAAGTTGAAAAATGTCTGTTAAGTCCTTATGATGATTCCTCTAGTAGTGATTAAGCTTCAAAAATATATGCGTCCAATATTTAAAATGAAGGTCCCAAATATAATCCAAAGTGAATACCCAAAATAGGATGGTGAAAAAAATCGCAAATATGACAGTGAAAAATTATATCAATGAAAAATTGCAGTGAAAAAAATGCAGTGTAGAATTAAGTGCAATGAAAAATTGGGTGAAATAAAAAATTGAAAAAATGAAAAAATGAAAAATACAAAATAGTGAATAAATTATATATATCTCTCAAAAGTTTCCAGAAAACAAAAATACAAGGTGTATTCAACCAAAGCGGTGTGTATTCAAATATATCCTGCAGTCAAATAAATGGTTTGAGTAATATATCTTTCGATGTGGTACAGTAGGACTGCAATGACAGTGAATGTTTATAACTGGAGGTGCTGTCACAATTCTTCTAGTGGTTTAAATAATCCCAAAGGGTGGTAAAAAACGATAAAAAATCCAAAATCAATACCTATAAAAAGACAAATAAAAAGACATAGCGCAATACGTCTTTACAATGAAGATAATGTTGAAATGTAGCTTACCAATCAGCCAACGCGTTTCGGCCCGTAGTAGGCCTTTATCAAGACTGATTTATAATAAAGATTGGTAGCTTTATATACCTGAGAACCGGAAGTGTAGCTTCAATCTACTTCCGGTTTTCGTAAGGTTAAATTTCTCTTAAAAACTCTTATAATTCAATGTATATTTCTATCGAAATTATATACATTCATATTGTAAATGACAGTGTTAAAATAAGTGGAAATAAATGCCTTTAGATCATCCTAATGTTGTTACTTCGTATACCAATGACGTCACTTCCGGTTGGGCTTCTCGGGTTTCTAACCCCTTTTAAATGAGTTTGCTTCTTTATTCTTAGACAATCTTAATTGTCATAATTTAACTATTTTAAAAAGGTTTCCGCGTTATAGAACCGGTGAAATACTCGGGTACCATTATGTCCGTAATCCGGACCACCCGATTGGTCATTGTGTCACTGGGGGCATCTAAGGGGCGTAGTGTTTGTGAGACACTCAAGTAACACTATGTCCGTAATCCGGACCACCCGATTGGTCATGACGTCAATGGGGGCGTCTGAGGGAACCTAGTTTGTTCGTTATCTTTCAATATAAAGGTGTATGCTTGTTCATAATAAAGGACATTGGTCGATCCTCAAAGAAGATGACATAATTGGAGAAAAACTACCCTCTAAGCCCAGGTTCATCTATAGAAGGACAAAAAATTTGAAAAGTATTATAGCTCCAAGCATGCCAAAAAAGAAACAGACAGGAATAACAGACATTTTGGGAAGAAAGATAAAAGGCTTCTTCCCGTGCCCATCTTGCAAGGCATGTAAACATGGAATAAAAACCTCAAACTTCAAGTGTAACAACACTGGAGAAACTTTCAAGATCTATGACGTGATTAGATGTCATGATAAAGGAGTCATATACATGTTACAGTATACCTGTGGATTACAATATGTAGGCCAAACATCACGGAATCTTAAAGATAGAATCCGTGAACACCTGTTGTCCATTGAAAAATGCAGTTTAGAAACACCATTATATAAGCATTTTACAATCAAACACAATGGAAATGTGAAAGACCTAAAATTTTTGGGTATACAGAAGGTGAATAAAAGGTGGAGGGGAGGCGATTTTGAGAAAAATCTATTGA
The DNA here is from genome assembly GCF_027579735.1 of Bombina bombina. Lineage (NCBI taxonomy): Eukaryota > Metazoa > Chordata > Amphibia > Anura > Bombinatoridae > Bombina > Bombina bombina. The sequence continues at coordinate 1,134,262,570 of NC_069504.1, read as the reverse complement.
CCATAGAATCTAAATGGATCTTTAGTCTGGACTGCCTCTATCCAAAAGGGTTGAACAATAAAGAAGATCTGTCGCACCTTCTGAATATGACATAATAAGGCCTCCACAAAATGAACATACTAAAATGAGTGCATCATCTCCAAACCTCATAAGACACTGTGAGGGAGAATACCTCTCCCTAGAACTTTCTCTCTCAAGACAAATGATTAAAAATATGGCTCTCGGTCCCCCTCCTCAAGAAGTCCCTTTTGTTACCCAGTGTATTATGGGACCTACTCGGATAGCTCCATACATTCCTAGAAATATTCAACATCTGATGTCTCCTGTTTTTCTTTCAGATATATACATCTATATCTCCATCCCTATATGGGCAATATATCAGAAACTATTGATTTTTGATCCTACATATTCTGAGAGATATATATTATCCCTTATCCATTTATTGCTTTCTGATAGATAACTTCTTGATAAAAGAATTACCCAAGGTGGTCTGTTCCAAACCTAACCATCAAGATCCCCCATCCAAGTCTATAGACATTGCTGTTCCCCCAATTTATCTATGTATCCTTACATCTGTTCTCAGAGACTAATTCAAGAACCCCTGTATGGGTCCCCGGCATATGACGATATACCATAGGAGAATATATTACATATACTCTATTATATATTGTATATAGAATGTATCCGTCTGGTACCAATCCGTCTGGGTCCCAATCCATATAAGATTAATCTAAAGATAACCATTCACCCAACTAATAACCAGACAAGCAAAATTCTGTTCTTACATATATATGGGTATATTTCTGCTAATAATCCCCCAAACTCTGCCGTTAGAGATAAATATGTACAGCCAGTAGGGAGATATGTGTGTATATTCCCATTGAAAAACCCATAAATCTCTATACCCATCGAAAGGTCTGTTTGTAATCATCGACTGACCTTGTATAGAGAAAAACCTCTTTCCACACTCTCTTTTTATTTTATTATTATTTTTTACATTTTTTACATCATTTTTGTTTCCACTTATCTGGAAATTAAAAGATACATTCAGCTTTTAAGAAAATCTCTATTCCAAACCTAACGTTATAATACATAGGAATTGACCCTCTCTCCATTCCAAACATAGATATTTTCCTAGATATTGATTGCCATAACCTAAAAATCGTTAGTTTTAAGGTTAAGTCTAACCAGATGGCTATTACAAACTAATAACTATACGAGATCCCACAATTTCAAGTAACCTGACAAATCATATAGTAAGTACCTCTATTATAAATAAGCGTACACCTCTATAATGAAAGATTACGAACATACACCACTCTTCCCTCAGACGCTCCCACTGATATCATGACTAATCGGGGTATCCAGACTACGGATATAATGTCATCCGAGTGTTTTATTTGAAATATACAGTAAGGGATTAAAATCACCCAAAGTATTACAATATAAGATTCACCTTTATTATGAACAAGCATACACCTTTATATTGAAAGATAACGAACAAACTAGGTTCCCTCAGACGCCCCCATTGACGTCATGACCAATCGGGTGGTCCGGATTACGGACATAGTGTTACTTGAGTGTCTCACAAACACTACGCCCCTTAGACGCCCCCAGTGACACAATGACCAATCTGGTGGTCCGGATTACGGACATAATGGTACCCGAGTATTTCACCGGTTCTATAACACGGAACCCTTTTTAAAATAGTTAAATTATGACAATTAAGATTGTCTAAGAATAAAGAAGCAAACTCATTTAAAAGGGGTTAGAAACCCGAGAAGCCCAACCGGAAGTGACGTCATTGGTATACGAAGTAACAACATTAGGATGATCTAAAGGCATTTATTTCCACTTATTTTAACACTGTCATTTACAATATGAATGTATATAATTTCGATAGAAATATACATTGAATTATAAGAGTTTTTAAGAGAAATTTTACCTTACGAAAACCGGAAGTAGATTGAAGCTACACTTCCAGTTCTCAGGTATATAAAGCTACCAATCTTTATTATAAATCAGTCTTGATAAAGGCCTACTACGGGCCGAAATGCGTTGGCTGATTGGTAAGCTACATTTCAACATTATCTTCATTGTAAAGACGTATTGCGCTATGTCTTTTTATTTGTCTTTTTATAGGTATTGATTTTGGATTTTTTATCGTTTTTTACCACCCTTTGGGATTATTTAAACCACTAGAAGAATTGTGACAGCACCTCCAGTTATAAACATTCACTGTCATTGCAGTCCTACTGTACCACATCGAAAGATATATTACTTAAACCATTTATTTGACTGCAGGATATATTTGAATACACACCGCTTTGGTTGAATACACCTTGTATTTTTGTTTTCTGGAAACTTTTGAGAGATATATATAATTTATTCACTATTTTGTATTTTTCATTTTTTCATTTTTTCAATTTTTTATTTCACCCAATTTTTCATTGCACTTAATTCTACACTGCATTTTTTCACTGCAATTTTTCATTGATATAATTTTTCACTGTCATATTTGCGATTTTTTTCACCATCCTATTTTGGGTATTCACTTTGGATTATATTTGGGACCTTCATTTTAAATATTGGACGCATATATTTTTGAAGCTTAATCACTACTAGAGGAATCATCATAAGGACTTAACAGACATTTTTCAACTTGTAATTTGTCATCTTACACCAGATAGTGCTGGTAGCCCATTGTTTTAATACATTATTTTAATATCTTCCGTTTTATGCTAATATACTTTGTATCATGGATCCATGAATTTAACTTGTGCGAATTGTGTATAATAAATGTAACAATTTTTATGTTTGATTTCTGCTGCACATCCATTGCAAATTTATTGTAACACATATTTATTGTAACACATAGTTATTGTTTCGGATCTTCCGTAGACTAGTCCTTCTTATATTATTCCCGTCTGCCTTATGGTTAGGCGCCTGAGGGAACCCAAATATATATTTAATACACTATATGGTTAATACACTATATGGTTAATACACTGTAAGGTTAATACACTGTAAGGTTAATACACTATAAGGTTAAAACACTATAAGGTTAATACACTATAAGGTTAAAACACTATAAGGTTAATACACTATAAGGTTAAAACACGGTAAGGTTAACACATTATAAGGTTAATACACTGTAAGGTTAATACTCTCTAAGGTTAATACACTATAAGTTTAATACACTATAAGGTTAATACACTGTAAGGTTAATACATTATAAGTTTAATACACTCTAAGGTTAATACACTGTAAGGTTAATACACTGTAAGGTTAATACATTATAAGGTTAATACACTGTAAGGTTAATACACTGTAAGGTTAATACATTATAAGGTTAATACACTATAAGGTTAATACACTGTAAGGATAATACACTATAAGGTTAATACACTGTAAGGTTAATACACTATAAGGTTAATACACTGTAAGGTTAATACACTATAAGGTTAATACACTGTAAGGTTAATACACTATAAGGTTAATACACTGTAAGGTTAATACATTATAAGGTTAATACACTGTAAGGTTAATACACTATAAGGTTAAAACACTATAAGGTTAATACACTATAAGGTTAAAACACAGTAAGGTTAATACATTATAAGGTTAATACACTGTAAGGTTAATACTCTCTAAGGTTAATACACTATAAGTTTAATACACTATAAGGTTAATACACTCTAAGGTTAATACACTGTAAGGTTAATACACTGTAAGGTTAATACATTATAAGGTTAATACACTGTAAGGTTAATACACTATAAGGTTAATACACTGTAAGGTTAATAAATTATAAGGTTAATACACTGTAAGGTTAATACACTATAGGGTTAATACACTGTAAGGTTAATACTCTCTAAGGTTAATACACTGTAAGGTTAATACACTGTAAGGTTAATACACTATAAGGTTAAAACAAGATAAGGTTAATACACTATAAGGTTAATACACTGTAAGGTTAATACTCTCTAAGGTTAATACACTGTAAGGTTAATACACTATAAGGTTAATACACTATAAGGTTAATATACTATATAGTTAATGCACTGTAAGGTTAATACACTGTAAGGTTAATACATTATAAGGTTAATACACTGTAAGGTTAATACACTGTAAGGTTAATACACTGTAAGGTTAATACATTATAAGGTTAATACACTGTAAGGTTAATACTCTCTAAGGTTAATACACTATAAGTTTAATACACTATAAGGTTAATACACTCTAAGGTTAATACACTGCAAGGTTAATACACTGTAAGGTTAATACATTATAAGGTTAATACACTGTAAGGTTAATACACTATAAGGTTAATACACTGTAAGGTTAATACATTATAAGGTTAATACACTGTAAGGTTAATACACTATAGGGTTAATACACTGTAAGGTTAATACTCTCTAAGGTTAATACACTGTAAGGTTAATACACTGTAAGGTTAATACACTATAAGGTTAATACACTATAAGGTTAATACACTGTAAGTTTAATACAGTGTAAGGTTAATACACTATAAGGTTAAAACACTATAAGGTTAATACACTATAAGGTTAATACACTGTAAGGTTAATACTCTCTAAGGTTAATACACTGTAAGGATAATACACTGTAAGGTTAATACACTATAAGGTTAATACACTGTAAGGTTAATACACTGTTAGGTTAATACACTATAAGGTTAAAACACTATAAGGTTAATACACTATATGGTTAATACACTGTAAGGTTAATACACTGTAAGGTTAATACACTATAAGGTTAATACACTGTAAGGTTAATACATTATAAGGTTAATACACTGTAAGGTTAATACACTATAAGGTTAATACACTGTAAGGTTAATACATTATAAGGTTAATACACTGTAAGGTTAATACGCTATAAGGTTAAAACACTATAAGGTTAATACACTATAAGGTTAAAACACGGTAAGGTTAATACATTATAAGGTTAATACACTGTAAGGTTAATACTCTCTAAGGTTAATACACTATAAGTTTAATACACTATAAGGTTAATACACTCTAAGGTTAATACACTGGAAGGTTAATACACTGGAAGGTTAATACATTATAAGGTTAATACACTGTAAGGTTAATACACTGTAAGGTTAATACATTATAAGGTTAATACACTGTAAGGTTAATACACTATAAGGTTAATACACTGTAAGGTTAATACATTATAAGGTTAATACACTGTAAGGTTAATACACTATAGGGTTAATACACTGTAAGGTTAATACATTATAAGGTGAATACACTGTAAGATTAATACTCTCTAAGGTTAATACACTGTAAGGTTAATACACTGTAAGTTTAATACACTGTAAGGTTAATACACAGTAAGGTTAATACACTATAAGGTTAATACACTATAAGGTTAAAACACTATAAGGTTAATACACTATAAGGTTAATACACTGTAAGGTTAATACATTATAAGGTTAATACACTTTAAGGTTAATACACTGTAAGGTTAATACACTGTAAGGTTAATACACTGTAAGGTTAATACACTGTAAGTTTAATACACTGTAAGTTTAATACACTGTAAGGTTAATACACTGTAAGGTTAATACTCTATAAGGTTAATACACTATAAGGTTAATACACTATAAGGTTACTACACTATAAGGTTAAAACACTATAAGGTTAATACTCTGTAAGGTTAATACTCTCTAAGGTTAATACACTGTAAGGTTAATACACTGTAAGGTTAATACACTATAAGGTTAATACACTGTAAGATTAATACACTATAAGGTTAATACACTATAAGGTTAATAAACTGTAAGGTTAATACACTCTAAGGTTAATACACTATAAGGTTAATACACTATAAGGTTAATACACTGTAAGGTTAATACACTATAAGGTTAATACACTATAAGGTTAATACACTGTAAGGTTAATACACTATAAGGTTAATGCACTGTAAGGTTAATACACTGTAAGGTTAATACACTATAAGGTTAATACACTGTAAGGTTAATACACTGTAAGGTTAATACACTATAAGGTTAATACACTATAAGGTTAATACACTGTAAGGTTAATACACTCTAAGGTTAATACACTGTAAGGTTAATACACTATAAGGTTAATACACTGTAAGGTTAATACATTATAAGGTTAATACACTATAAGGATAATACACTATATGGTTAATACACTGTAAGGTTAATACTCTCTAAGGTTAATACACTGTAAGGATAATACACTGTAAGGTTAATACACTATAAGGTTAATACACTGTAAGGTTAATACACTGTTAGGTTAATACACTATAAGGTTAATACACTATAAGGTTAATACACTATATGGTTAATACACTGTAAGGTTAATACACTGTAAGGTTAATACACTATAAGGTTAATACACTGTAAGGTTAATACATTATAAGGTTAATACACTGTAAGGTTAATACGCTATAAGGTTAAAACACTATAAGGTTAATACACTATAAGGTTAAAACACGGTAAGGTTAATACATTATAAGGTTAATACACTGTAAGGTTAATACTCTCTAAGGTTAATACACTATAAGTTTAATACACTATAAGGTTAATACACTCTAAGGTTAATACACTGTAAGGTTAATACACTGGAAGGTTAATACATTATAAGGTTAATACACTGTAAGGTTAATACACTATAAGGTTAATACACTGTAAGGTTAATACATTATAAGGTTAATACACTGTAAGGTTAATACACTATAGGGTTAATACACTGTAAGGTTAATACATTATAAGGTGAATACACTGTAAGATTAATACTCTCTAAGGTTAATACACTGTAAGGTTAATACACTGTAAGGTTAATACACTATAAGGTTAATACACTGTAAGTTTAATACACTGTAAGATTAATACACTGTAAGGTTAATACACTATAAGGTTAATACACTATAAGGTTAAAACACTATAAGGTTAATACACTATAAGGTTAATACACTGTAAGGTTAATACATTATAAGGTTAATACACTGTAAGGTTAATACACTGTAAGGTTAATACACTGTAAGGTTAATACACTGTAAGGTTAATACTCTATAAGGTTAATACACTATAAGGTTAATACACTATAAGGTTACTACACTATAAGGTTAAAACACTATAAGGTTAATACTCTGTAAGGTTAATACTCTCTAAGGTTAATACACTGTAAGGTTAATACACTGTAAGGTTAATACACTATAAGGTTAATACACTGTAAGATTAATACACTATAAGGTTAATACACTATAAGGTTAATACACTGTAAGGTTAATACACTATAAGGTTAATACACTATAAGGTTAATACACTGTAAGGTTAATACACTATAAGGTTAATACACTATAAGGTTAATACACTGTAAGGTTAATACACTATAAGTTTAATACGCTATAAGGTTAATACACTGTAAGTTTAATACACTATAAGGTTAATACACTGTAAGGTTAATACACTATAAGGTTAATACACTGTAAGGTTAATACACTGTAAGGTTAATACACTGTAAGGTTAATACACTATAAGGTTAATACACTATAAGGTTAATACACTGTAAGGTTAATACACTCTAAGGTTAATACACTGTAAGGTTAATACACTATAAGGTTAATACACTGTAAGGTTAATACATTATAAGGTTAATACACTATAAGGATAATACACTATATGGTTAATACACTGTAAGGTTAATACACTATAAGGTTAATACACTGTAAGGTTAATACACTGTAAGGTTAATACACTGTAAGGTTAATACACTATAAGGTTAATACACTATAAGGTTAATACACTATAAGGTTAATACACTGTAAGGTTAATACACTATAAGGTTAATACACTGTAAGGTTAATACACTATAAGGTTAATACACTATAAGGTTAATACACTGTAAGGTTAATACACTATAAGGTTAATACACTATAAGGTAAATACACTATAAGGTTAACACACTGTAAGGTTAATACACTATAAGGTTAATACACTGTAAGGTTAATACACTGTAAGGTTAATACATTATAAGGTTAATACACTCTAAGGTTAATACACTGTAAGGTTAATACATTATAAGGTTAATACACTATAAGGTTAATACACTGTAAGGTTAATACATTATAAGGTTAATACACTATAAGGTTAATACACTGCAAGGTTAATACACTGTAAGGTTAATACATTATAAGGTTAATACACTGTAAGGTTAATACACTATAAGGTTAATACACTATATGGTTAATACACTGTAAGGTTAATACACTATAAGGTTAATACACTATATGTTTAATACACTATAAGGTTAATACACTATATGGTTAATACACTCTAAGGTTAATACACTATAAGGTTAATACAATGTAAGATTAATACACTATAAGGTTAATACACTATAAGGTTACTACACTGTAAGGTTAATACACTGTAAGGTTAATACTCTCTAAGGTTAATACACTATAAGGTTAATACAATATAAGGTTAATACACTGTAAGGTTTATACACTATAAGGTTAATACACTGTAAGGTTAATACACTATAAGGTTAATACACTGTAAGGTTAATACACTATAAGGTTAATACACTATAAGGTTAGTACACTGTAAGGTTAATACACTATAAGGTTAATACACTCTAAGGTTAATACACTGTAAGGTTAATACACTATAAGGTTAATACACTATAAGGTTAATACATTGTAAGGTTAATACACTGTAAGGTTAATACGCTCTAAGGTTAATACACTGTAAGGTTAATACACTGTAAGGTTAATACATTATAAGGTTAATACACTGTAAGGTTAATACACTGTAAGGTTAATACATTATAAGGTTAATACACTGTAAGGTTAATACACTATAAGGTTAATACACTGTAAGGTTAATACATTATAAGGTTAATACACTGTAAGGTTAATAAACTATAAGGTTAATACACTGTAAGGTTAATACACTATAAGGTTAATACACTATAAGGTTAATACACTGTAAGGTTAATACACTGTAAGGTTAATACATTATAAGGTTAATACACTGTAAGGTTAATACACTATAAGGTTAATACACTATAAGGTTAATACACTGTAAGGTTAATACACTATAAGGTTAATACACTATAAGGTTAATACACTGTAAGGTTAATACACTATAAGGTTAATACACTGTAAGGTTAATACACTGTAAGGTTAATACACTATAAGGTTAATACACTGTAAGGTTAATACACTATATGGTTAATACACTGTAAGGTTAATACACTATAAGGTTAAAACACTATAAGGTTAATACACTATAAGGTTAAAACACGGTAAGGTTAATACATTATAAGGTTAATACACTGTAAGGTTAATACTCTCTAAGGTTAATACACTATAAGTTTAATACACTATAAGGTTAATACACTCTAAGGTTAATACACTGTAAGGTTAATACACTGTAAGGTTAATACATTATAAGGTTAATACACTGTAAGGTTAATACACTATAAGGTTAATACACTGTAAGGTTAATAAATTATAAGGTTAATACACTGTAAGGTTAATACACTATAGGGTTAATACACTGTAAGGTTAATACTCTCTAAGGTTAATACACTGTAAGGTTAATACACTGTAAGGTTAATACACTATAAGGTTAATACACTATAAGGTTAATAAACTGTAAGTTTAATACACTGTAAGGTTAATACACTATAAGGTTAAAACAAGATAAGGTTAATACACTATAAGGTTAATACACTGTAAGGTTAATACTCTCTAAGGTTAATACACTGTAAGGTTAATAAACTGTAAGGTTAATACACTATAAGGTTAATACACTATAAGGTTAATACACTGTAAGGTTAATACACTATAAGGTTAATACACTGTAAGGTTAATACACTATAAGGTTAATACACTATAAGGTTAATACACTGTAAGGTTAATACACTATAAGGTTAATACACTATAAGGTTAATACACTATAAGGTTAACACACTGTAAGGTTAATACACTATAAGGTTAATACACTGCAAGGTTAATACACTGTAAGGTTAATACATTATAAGGTTAATACACTCTAAGGTTAATACACTGTAAGGTTAATACATTATAAGGTTAATACACTATAAGGTTAATACACTGTAAGGTTAATACATTATAAGGTTAATACACTATAAGGTTAATACACTGCAAGGTTAATACACTGTAAGGTTAATACACTTATAAGGTTAATACACTGTAAGGTTAATACACTATAAGGTTAATACACTATATGGTTAATACACTGTTAAGGTTAATACACTATAAGGTTAATACACTATATGTTTAATACACTATAAGGTTAATACACTATATGGTTAATACACTCTAAGGTTAATACACTATAAGGTTAATACAATGTAAGATTAATACACTATAAGGTTAATACACTATAAGGTTACTACACTGTAAGGTTAATACACTGTAAGGTTAATACTCTCTAAGGTTAATACACTATAAGGTTAATACAATATAAGGTTAATACACTGTAAGGTTTATACACTATAAGGTTAATACACTGTAAGGTTAATACACTATAAGGTTAATACACTGTAAGGTTAATACACTATAAGGTTAATACACTATAAGGTTAGTACACTGTAAGGTTAATACACTATAAGGTTAATACACTCTAAGGTTAATACACTGTAAGGTTAATACACTATAAGGTTAATACACTATAAGGTTAATACACTGTAAGGTTAATACACTGTAAGGTTAATACGCTCTAAGGTTAATACACTGTAAGGTTAATACACTGTAAGGTTAATACATTATAAGGTTAATACACTGTAAGGTTAATACACTGTAAGGTTAATACATTATAAGGTTAATACACTGTAAGGTTAATACACTATAAGGTTAATACACTGTAAGGTTTAATACATTATAAGGTTAATACACTGTAAGGTTAATACACTATAAGGTTACTACACTATAAGGTTAATACACTATAAGGTTAATACACTGTAAGGTTAATACACTATAAGGTTAATACACTATAAGGTTAATACACTGTAAGGTTAATACACTATAAGGTTAATACACTATAAGGTTAATACACTGTAAGGTTAATACACTATAAGGTTAATACACTATAAGGTTAATACACTTGTAAGGTTAATACACTATAAGGTTAATACACTGTAAGGTTAATACACTGTAAGGTTAATACACTATAAGGTTAATACACTGTAAGGTTAATACACTATAAGGTTAATACACTGTAAGGTTAATACACTATAAGGTTAATACACTATAAGGTTAATACACTATAAGGTTAATACACTGTAAGGTTAATACACTATAAGGTTAATACACTGTAAGGTTAATACACTGTAAGGTTAATACACTATAAGGTTAATACACTATAAGGTTAATACACTCTAAGGTTAATACACTGTAAGGTTAATACACTGTTAGGTTAATACACTATAAGTCTAATACACTGTAAAGGTTAATACACTATAAGGTTAATACACTGTAAGGTTAATAAATTATAAGGTTAATACACTGTAAGGTTAATACACTATAGGGTTAATACACTGTTAAGGTTTAATACTCTCTAAGGTTAATACACTGTAAGGTTAATACAACTGTAAGGTTAATACACTATAAGGTTAATACACTATAAGGTTAATACACTGTAAGTTTAATACACTGTAAGGTTAATACACTATAAGGTTAAAACACTATAAGGTTAATACACTATAAGGTTAATACACTGTAAGGTTAATACACTCTAAGGTTAATACACTGTAAGGTTAATACACTGTAAGGTTAATACACTATAAGGTTAATACACTATAAGGTTAATACACTGTAAGGTTAATACACTATAAGGTTAATACACTATATGGTTAATGCACTGTAAGGTTAATACACTGTAAGGTTAATACATTATAAGGTTAATACACTGTAAGGTTAATACACTGTAAGGTTAATACACTGTAAGGTTAATACATTATAAGGTTAATACACTGTAAGGTTAATACACTCTAAGGTTAATACACTATAAGGTTAATACACTATAAGGTTAATACACTCTAAGGTTAATACACTGCAAGGTTAATATACTGTAAGGTTAATACATTATAAGGTTAATACACTGTAAGGTTAATACACTATAAGGTTAATACACTGTAAGGTTAATACATTATAAGGTTAATACACTGTAAGGTTAATACACTATAGGGTTAATACACTGTAAGGTTAATACTCTCTAAGGTTAATACACTGTAAGGTTAATACACTGTAAGGTTAATACACTATAAGGTTAATACACTATAAGGTTAATACACTGTAAGTTTAATACAGTGTAAGGTTAATACACTATAAGGTTAAAACACTATAAGGTTAATACACTATAAGGTTAATACACTGTAAGGTTAATACTCTCTAAGGTTAATACACTGTAAGGATAATACACTGTAAGGTTAATACACTATAAGGTTAATATACTGTAAGGTTAATACACTGTTAGGTTAATACACTATAAGGTTAATACACTGTAAGGTTAATACACTATATGGTTAATACACTGTAAGGTTAATACACTGTAAGGTTAATACACTATAAGGTTAATACACTGTAAGGTTAATACACTGTAAGGTTAATACGCTATAAGGTTAAAACACTATAAGGTTAATACACTATAAGGTTAAAACACGGTAAGGTTAATACATTATAAGGTTAATACACTGTAAGGTTAATACTCTCTAAGGTTAATACACTATAAGTTTAATACACTATAAGGTTAATACACTCTAAGGTTAATACACTGGAAGGTTAATACACTGTAAGGTTAATACATTATAAGGTTAATACACTGTAAGGTTAATACACTGTAAGGTTAATACATTATAAGGTTAATACACTGTAAGGTTAATACACTATAAGGTTAATACACTGTAAGGTTAATACATTATAAGGTTAATACACTGTAAGGTTAATACACTATAGGGTTAATACACTGTAAGGTTAATACATTATAAGGTGAATACACTGTAAGATTAATACTCTCTAAGGTTAATACACTGTAAGGTTAATACACTGTAAGGTTAATACACTATAAGGTTAATACACTGTAAGTTTAATACACTGTAAGGTTAATACACTGTAAGGTTAATACACTATAAGGTTAATACACTATAAGGTTAAAACACTATAAGGTTAATACACTATAAGGTTAATACACTGTAAGGTTAATACATTATAAGGTTAATACACTTTAAGGTTAATACACTGTAAGGTTAATACACTGTAAGGTTAATACACTATAAGGTTAATACACTGTAAGTTTAATACACTGTAAGGTTAATACACTGTAAGGTTAATACACTGTAAGTTTAATACACTGTAAGTTTAATACACTGTAAGGTTAATACACTGTAAGGTTAATACTCTATAAGGTTAATACACTATAAGGTTAATACACTATAAGGTTACTACACTATAAGGTTAAAACACTATAAGGTTAATACTCTGTAAGGTTAATACTCTCTAAGGTTAATACACTGTAAGGTTAATACACTGTAAGGTTAATACACTATAAGGTTAATACACTATAAGATTAATACACTATAAGGTTAATACACTATAAGGTTAATACACTGTAAGGTTAATACACTGTAAGGTTAATACACTATAAGGTTAATACACTATAAGGTTAATACACTGTAAGGTTAATACACTATAAGGTTAATACACTATAAGGTTAATACACTGTAAGGTTAATACACTATAAGTTTAATACGCTATAAGGTTAATACACTGTAAGTTTAATACACTATAAGGTTAATACACTGTAAGGTTAATACACTATAAGGTTAATACACTGTAAGGTTAATACACTGTAAGGTTAATACACTGTAAGGTTAATACACTATAAGGTTAATACACTGTAAGGTTAATACACTCTAAGGTTAATACACTGTAAGGTTAATACACTATAAGGTTAATACACTGTAAGGTTAATACATTATAAGGTTAATACACTATAAGGATAATACACTATATGGTTAATACACTGTAAGGTTAATACACTATAAGGTTAATACACTATAAGGTTAATACACTGTAAGGTTAATACACTATAAGGTTAATACACTGTAAGGTTAATACACTAAGGTTAATACACTATAAGGTTAATACACTATAAGGTTAATACACTGTAAGGTTAATACACTATAAGGTTAATACACTATAAGGTTAATACACTGTAAGGTTAATACACTATAAGGTTAATACACTATAAGGTTAATACACTGTAAGGTTAATACACTATAAGGTTAATACACTGTAAGGTTAATACACTATAAGGTTAATACACTATAAGGTTAATACACTGTAAGGTTAATACACTATAAGGTTAATACACTATAAGGTTAACACACTGTAAGGTTAATACACTATAAGGTTAATACACTGTAAGGTTAATACACTGTAAGGTTAATACATTATAAGGTTAATACACTCTAAGGTTAATACACTGTAAGGTTAATACATTATAAGGTTAATACACTATAAGGTTAATACACTGTAAGGTTAATACATTATAAGGTTAATACACTATAAGGTTAATACACTGCAAGGTTAATACACTGTAAGGTTAATACACTATAAGGTTAATACACTATATGGTTAATACACTGTAAGGTTAATACACTATAAGGTTAATACACTATATGTTTAATACACTATAAGGTTAATACACTATATGGTTAATACACTCTAAGGTTAATACACTATAAGGTTAATACAATGTAAGATTAATACACTATAAGGTTAATACACTATAAGGTTACTACACTGTAAGGTTAATACACTGTAAGGTTAATACTCTCTAAGGTTAATACACTATAAGGTTAATACAATATAAGGTTAATACACTGTAAGGTTTATACACTATAAGGTTAATACACTGTAAGGTTAATACACTATAAGGTTAATACACTGTAAGGTTAATACACTATAAGGTTAATACACTATAAGGTTAGTACACTGTAAGGTTAATACACTATAAGGTTAATACACTCTAAGGTTAATACACTGTAAGGTTAATACACTATAAGGTTAATACACTATAAGGTTAATACACTGTAAGGTTAATACACTGTAAGGTTAATACACTCTAAGGTTAATACACTGTAAGGTTAATACACTGTAAGGTTAATACATTATAAGGTTAATACACTGTAAGGTTAATACACTGTAAGGTTAATACATTATAAGGTTAATACACTGTAAGGTTAATACATTATAAGGTTAATACACTGTAAGGTTAATACACTATAAGGTTAATACACTGTAAGGTTAATACACTATAAGGTTAATACACTATAAGGTTAATACACTGTAAGGTTAATACACTGTAAGGTTAATACATTATAAGGTTAATACACTGTAAGGTTAATACACTATAAGGTTAATACACTATAAGGTTAATACACTGTAAGGTTAATACACTATAAGGTTAATACACTATAAGGTTAATACACTGTAAGGTTAATACACTATAAGGTTAATATACTTTAAGGTTAATACACTATAAGGTTAATACACTGTAAGGTTAATACACTATATGGTTAATACACTGTAAGGTTAATACATTGTAAGGTTAATACACTGTAAGGTTAATACACTGTAAGGTTAATACACTATAAGGTTAATACACTGTAAGGTTAATACACTATAAGGTTAATACACTGTAAGGTTAATACACTATAAGGTTAATACACTGTAAGGTTAATACACTGTTAGGTTAATACACTATAAGGTTAATACACTATAAGGTTAATACACTATATGGTTAATACACTGTAAGGTTAATACACTGTAAGGTTAATACACTATTAGGTTAATACACTGTAAGGTTAATACATTATAAGGTTAATACACTGTAAGGTTAATACGCTATAAGGTTAAAACACTATAAGGTTAATACACTATAAGGTTAAAACACGGTAAGGTTAATACGTTATAAGGTTAATACACTGTAAGGTTAATACTCTCTAAGGTTAATACACTATAAGTTTAATACACTATAAGGTTAATACACTCTAAGGTTAATACACTGGAAGGTTAATACACTGTAAGGTTAATACACTGTAAGGTTAATACATTATAAGGTTAATACACTGTAAGGTTAATACACTATAAGGTTAATACACTGTAAGGTTAATACATTATAAGGTTAATACACTGTAAGGTTAATACACTATAGGGTTAATACACTGTAAGGTTAATACATTATAAGGTGAATACACTGTAAGATTAATACTCTCTAAGGTTAATACACTGTAAGGTTAATACACTGTAAGGTTAATACACTATAAGGTTAATACACTGTAAGTTTAATACACTGTAAGGTTAATACACTGTAAGGTTAATACACTATAAGGTTAATACACTATAAGGTTAAAAAACTATAAGGTTAATACACTATAAGTTTAATACACTGTAAGGTTAATACATTATAAGGTTAATACACTTTAAGGTTAATACACTGTAAGGTTAATACACTGTAAGGTTAATACACTATAAGGTTAATACACTGTAAGTTTAATACACTGTAAGGTTAATACACTATAAGGTTAATACACTGTAAGGTTAATACACTATAAGGTTAATACACTGTAAGGTTAATACACTATAAGGTTAATACACTGTAAGGTTAATACACTATAAGGTTAATACACTGTAAGGTTAATACACTGTAAGTTTAATACACTGTAAGGTTAATACACTGTAAGGTTAATACTCTATAAGGTTAATACACTATAAGGTTAATACACTATAAGGTTACTACACTATAAGGTTAAAACACTATAAGGTTAATACTCTGTAAGGTTAATTCTCTCTAAGGTTAATACACTGTAAGGTTAATACACTATAAGGTTAATACACTATAAGATTAATACACTATAAGGTTAATACACTATAAGGTTAATACACTGTAAGGTTAATACACTGTAAGGTTAATACACTATAAGGTTAATACACTATAAGGTTAATACACTGTAAGGTTAATACACTATAAGGTTAATACACTATAAGTTTAATACAATGTAAGGTTAATACATTATAAGGTTAATACACTTTAAGGTTAATACACTGTAAGGTTAATACACTGTAAGGTTAATACACTGTAAGTTTAATACACTGTAAGGTTAATACACTGTAAGGTTAATACACTGTAAGTTTAATACACTGTAAGTTTAATACACTGTAAGGTTAATACACTGTAAGGTTAATACTCTATAAGGTTAATACACTATAAGGTTAATACACTATAAGGTTACTACACTATAAGGTTAAAACACTATAAGGTTAATACTCTGTAAGGTTAATTCTCTCTAAGGTTAATACACTGTAAGGTTAATACACTGTAAGGTTAATACACTATAAGGTTAATACACTATAAGATTAATACACTATAAGGTTAATACACTATAAGGTTAATACACTGTAAGGTTAATACATTGTAAGGTTAATACACTATAAGGTTAATACACTATAAGGTTAATACACTGTAAGGTTAATACACTATAAGGTTAATACACTATAAGGTTAATACACTGTAAGGTTAATACACTATAAGTTTAATACGCTATAAGGTTAATACACTGTAAGTTTAATACACTATAAGGTTAATACACTGTAAGGTTAATACACTATAAGGTTAATACACTGTAAGGTTAATACACTGTAAGGTTAATACACTATAAGGTTAATACACTATAAGGTTAATACACTGTAAGGTTAATACACTCTAAGGTTAATACACTGTAAGGTTAATACACTATAAGGTTAATACACTGTAAGGTTAATACATTATAAGGTTAATACACTATAAGGATAATACACTATATGGTTAATACACTGTAAGGTTAATACACTATAAGTTTAATACACTATAAGGTTAATACACTGTAAGGTTAATACACTATAAGGTTAATACACTGTAAGGTTAATACACTATAAGGTTAATACACTATAAGGTTAATACACTGTAAGGTTAATACACTATAAGGTTAATACACTATAAGGTTAATACACTGTAAGGTTAATACACTATAAGGTTAATACACTATAAGGTTAATACACTGTAAGGTTAATACACTATAAGGTTAATACACTGTAAGGTTAATACACTATAAGGTTAATACACTATAAGGTTAATACACTGTAAGGTCAATACACTATAAGGTTAATACACTATAAGGTTAACACACTGTAAGGTTAATACACTATAAGGTTAATACACTGTAAGGTTAATACACTGTAAGGTTAATACATTATAAGGTTAATACACTCTAAGGTTAATACACTGTAAGGTTAATACATTATAAGGTTAATACACTATAAGGTTAATACACTGTAAGGTTAATACATTATAAGGTTAATACACTATAAGGTTAATACACTGCAAGGTTAATACACTGTAAGGTTAATACATTATAAGGTTAATACACTGTAAGGTTAATACACTATAAGGTTAATACACTATATGGTTAATACACTGTAAGGTTAATACACTATAAGGTTAATACACTATATGTTTAATACACTATAAGGTTAATACACTATATGGTTAATACACTCTAAGGTTAATACACTATAAGGTTAATACAATGTAAGATTAATACACTATAAGGTTAATACACTATAAGGTTACTACACTGTAAGGTTAATACACTGTAAGGTTAATACTCTCTAAGGTTAATACACTATAAGGTTAATACAATATAAGGTTAATACACTGTAAGGTTTATACACTATAAGGTTAATACACTGTAAGGTTAATACACTATAAGGTTAATACACTGTAAGGTTAATACACTATAAGGTTAATACACTATAAGGTATGGCTTTTCCATACCGCAGATCCCCTTACGTCAATTGCGTATCCTATCTTTTCAATGGGATCTTTCTAACTCCGGTATTTAGAGTCGTGTCTGAAGTGAGCATTAGAATTCTAACGACAAAACTCCAGCCGCAGAAAAAAGTCAGTAGTTAAGAGCTTTCTGGGCTAACGCCGGTTTATAAAGCTCTTAACTACTGTGCTCTAAAGTACACTAACACCCATAAACTACCTATGTATCCCTAAACCGAGGCCCCCCCACATCGCCGACACTCGATAAAAAATTTTTAACCCCTAATCTGCCGACCGCCACCTACGTTATACTTATGTACCCCTAATCTGCTGCCCCTAACACCGCCGACCCCTATATTATATTTATTAACCCCTAATCTGCCCCCCACAACGTCGCCTCCACCTGCCTACACTTTTTAACCCCTAATCTGCCGACCGGACCGCACCGCTATTATAATAAAGTTATTAACCCCAAATCCGCCTCACTAACCCTATAATAAATAGTATTAACCCCTAATCTGCCCTCCCTAACATCGCCGACACCTAACTTCAAACATTAACCCCTAATCTGCCGACTGGAGCTCACCGCTATTCTAATAAATGTATTAACCCCTAAAGCTAAGTCTAACCCTAACACTAACACCCCCCTAAGTTAAATATAATTTTAATCTAACGAAATTAATTAACTCTTCTTAAATAAATTATTCCTATTTAAAGCTAAATACTTACCTGTAAAATAAATCCTAATATAGCTACAATATAAATTATATTTATATTATAGCTATTTTAGGATTAATATTTATTTTACAGGTAACTTTGTATTTATTTTAACCAGGTACAATAGCTATTAAATAGTTAAGAACTATTTAATAGCTAAAATAGTTAAAATAATTACTAATTTACCTGTAAAATAAATCCTAACCTAAGTTACAATTAAACCTAACACTACACTATCATTAAAATAAGCAACGAGCTTGACAAAGATATTAATTTGAAACGCGTTGTTCTAACTTACTCCCTAGACGGAGTTCACTACTTATCTCGCATAGAGCCGGTGTTCCTGTGTATAACGGCGCTTCTGAATTTTGGCCAACGGCACCTCAGACTGTTCGGGCTGATTGTCATTCAGCCTGTCAGTTGAGGGAGATATTCAGTTAGCAGCTGTTTGTAGGATTAAAGGCTCCAGGATTGCGAGTAGACACTATTGATATTTAAACGTTAATATCAGTCACTTTTTATTTCATTATATTCAATAACTTATTGTACGTTTATTGTGGAGAGTATCTGGGACTATTAAAATAACTATACAGTATATGCTTCTGGGCAATATACCATCGCAGACATCTGCTTTCTGACACTGTGAGTACAGATTATATATTTCACACAATGCTCTTCACACTGCCTTAAGGAGATTGTTCTTTGTTATCAGGAGGCTTGTCGTCTACACGGATTTCAAGTTTGCAAGCACCAAGGATACAAAGACTTTCATATAGACCTTTTTGCCATTTTGAGGACATTTGTTCCATTGTTTAATGGACACTTAATATCACTTATATTTTCGTTTTGGCTTATGTGATTTTTATTTTTGTTTTGTATCAGTTTTATTTAGACATATTGTTATTTCCTATTGTTATTTGATATTATAAGGTCGACCTTAAATCTATTGTATTAAATGTATTTTTTATGATTATTATTTTTTATGTATTTTTTATAAATGTTTTATGAATTTGATGTATTTGAATTGCACTTTATTAAATTGTATATTATATTTATATACAGCTCATCTTGATTGAATACATATATTTCATGATTTGTAGCGTTTTTTTAATGCATTTACCTAGGACATTTAGATTGTAGTATTGTTAGGCATTTGTGGTTAATTTTCTGTGCTTGCTTAAGTTTACCATTACCATTGTCCAGCATTTTATGCACTTCACACTTCTGTCCAATACAGCCGCACTTTAGCTCACTTTGAGCACTCCTTTTCAATATTTTATTATATATACTTTTTTTTAGAATTAGAGAGACTTCTATTTTATTTGGAGTTTGTGTAGTAGTTTTATTTTGGCGCAGTCTCACACAATTATTGTTTTCTTGACTAAACGTTTCCATATCTTTTATTGTATCTTCATTCTTTCCTGCAGAACACATACTTATCATATACTTATTACATACTTATCACATACTTATCACATACTTATCACATACTGTACTTATAACATACTTATCACAAACGTATCATATAATTATCACATACGTATCACATACTTATCAGATACTTATCACATACTTATCACTTACTTATTACATACTTACTACATACTTATTACATACGTATCACATACTTATCACATACGTATCACATACTGTACTTATCACATAATTATCACATACTTATTACATACTTATCACATACTTATCACATACGTATCACATACATATAACATACTTATCACATATGTATCACATATGTATCACATACTTATCACATACTTATCACATACTTATTACATACTTATTACATACTTATCACATACGTATCACCTACATATAACATACTTATCACATATGTATCACATATGTATCACATACTTATCACATACTTATTACATACTTATCACACACTTTTTACATACTTATTACATACTTATCACATGCTTATCACATACTTATTACATATGTATCACATACTTATCACATACTTATCGTGGCTTTAGATGCTCTCCCCTCACTAACCCAATCAGCCCTTAATACAAGCACAAAGTTTATTAGGTTGGTTTTTAAATAGGTTTTTTTTAGCATTAAACCTTTTCATATTCATTATTCATAACATCCAAACGTTTTATTGTGATCATGAGCAACCATGCAGAGGGGAACAAGGGGCTGTTCCTGGGCATTTTGGGTCAATCTAGAGGCGTTGCGGTTTTTTTTTACCTAAGCCTTATTCAGGAATGAGGAATTCATAAAGACCCTATAGCCCCTGTTAAATATCTCATCTCACAGTTCTGTCCCTGTGATTCAAAGCTGACAAGGTTGTTCTTTTGTGCATACAATTTGTATAACTTTTTTATTGTTTTATTTCATCTGTTTAGAAGTTTTTCAAGGTGTTTTTGTGAAGCTGGTATGTAAGACAATGGAACTTGTTTATGCATTGAGAAGTTAACGGTTTTGAGATAATGGAGCAGATCTCTCAACTGGTAGCTACGAAGAGGTGTGAATACATATTTGCATGAATTTTCATGTTGTGATGTTGTGGCAAGATTTTTCAGAGAGATATGAGTTACAAGAGTCTACACTATAGGAATTTAAAAGATAACGATAAGTCAGAATTTGCTGAAATATGAAATGAGCATGTATGAGACTGATAGGTAAAACAAATATGTGAAAAGCCTAAATTGCCGATACAAAAATAGTAAAAAATGGGTTTACAACATGATAAACGTGATGGTGATTTTTTTGTTGTTTAAAACCAGATGCAAAAAGGTTTTTATGATTGGCTGAAATCGATTTTGTAAGTATCCAATGACTTAGCTCAGATAAAAGTTTAGATAAAAGTTTATCAAATTTCTTATGACACAACATTAACCCATACAAAACCCTCATGGATTGTAGTTGAATCTAGATTAATTTTGTGAAATATTTTTTGAACAAACTGTAGGTGTCGGTACTCCCAGGATATGTATTGTGAATTAACTTTTAGATTTGCTGTGAGGTGCTAGGAATGATCCCAAATCAGATAATTATACAGCCAGTAACACATATGTTAACATGTATCCTGAGTCAAAATAAAGAATATAAGGGGAAGGTGTGCAGGGAGTGTAAACGTTCTTCTACTCTTCCGTAGTTTCCCAGATGGTTATGAGTTTTTATGTTTCCATCAGGCTAGGCTCCCTCCATTCTTAAGTGCACTACAGAACATCAAGAACTAGAGATTTAAATGGACTGTGAAGATTTTGAGATTGTAATATACAATCTTTATCTGTAGTTTAAATAAACTTTTATTATTTATTTTAATCCATTTTCCTGTAATTTATCTCTGAAAATTAAGAGTTGTCCTATTTTGAGAACTGATTGTACGCATCAGACTTTTCAGGCTCAATCCTGCTCCATAATTGGCTTCACCAGAGATGATAAGAACAATGGGATTTTGCTAACATAAAGGCTTCCATAGTATTCACTACTCCAGCAAAAAGCCGGAGTGAGTTCTTCAAATAGGACAAGAGATGGGTGATGAATGGTTATGGAAAGACAATTGCAGGAAATAAGGTTATAAGGAATTCCAGGCATTTCTAACATGATAAGTTAGTTTATTGCATTGGAACAATAGTGTAATTATAAGGCTTTTACTGTCCCTTTAAGACTTTGGCCCCAATTTATCAACCCATCAACTTACTTGCATTCGCCGGCACCAATACGCTCGGCTAAGATCGCCTAACATCGATGTCGCGGACCTGAATACGTTCTCCAAAGTTACCATAAAAGCTGTCAAAAAGCTGCGCACCAAGTACGGGGTGATGAGCAGTGGACTGTTGTTAACTAACAGTCATCGATCTCGCTGCTCTTTGGCTTTTCCCCAGCTTTATTGGTATACTGTCACTAAACACTGCCACTATACTATACTGTTTTACCCCTAAACAAAGTTATTAACCCCTAAACCGCCGCTCCCGGAGCCCACCGCCACCTACATTATACTTATTAACCCCTAAACTGCCGCCTCCTACACCACCGCCACCTACATTATATTTATTAACCCCTAGTCTGCCCCCCTACACCACCACCACCTACATAACACTTATTAACCCCTAATCTGCCATCCCCAACGTCGCCATCA
Organism: Bombina bombina; assembly: GCF_027579735.1. NCBI lineage: Eukaryota > Metazoa > Chordata > Amphibia > Anura > Bombinatoridae > Bombina > Bombina bombina. Next base: position 1,134,238,835 of record NC_069504.1, on the reverse strand, counting down.
CTATATTAAATTTATTAACCCCTAAACCTAAGTCTAACCCTAACACCCCCTAACTTAAATCTAATTTAAATAAATATATATAAAATTACTATCATTAACTACATTATTCCTATTTAAAACTAAATATTTACCTATAAAATAAACCCTAAGATAGCTACAATATAACTAATAGTTATATTGTAGCTAGCTTAGGGTTTTTTTTATTTTACTGTCAAGTTTGTATTTATTTTAACTAGGTAGAATAGTTATTAAATAGTTTATTAACTATTTACTAACTACCTAGCTAAAATAAATACAAAAGTACCTGTAAAATAAAACCTAACCTAAGTTACAATAACACCTAGCACTAAACTACAATTTAACTAAATTAAATACAATAACCTAAATTAAATTATCTAAAGTACAAAAAAACCCCACTAAATTACAGAAAATAATAAACAAATTACAGAAATTTAAACTAATTACACCTAATCTAATAGCCCTATCAAAATAAAAAGCCCCCCAAAATAAAAAAAAACCCTAGCCTAAACTAAACTACCAATAGCCCTTAAAAGGGCCTTTTGCGGGGCACTGCCCAAAGTAATCAGCTCTTTTACCTGTAAAAAAAAATACAAACAACAACCCCAACAGTAAAACCCACCACCCACACAACCAACCCCCCCAAAAAATACTAACAAAAAAAACCTAAGCTCACCATTGCCCTGAAAAGGGCATTTGGATGGGCATTGCCCTTAAAATGGCAGTTAGCTCTTTTGCAGCCCAAAGCCCTAACCTAAAAATAAAACCCACCCAGTGGTCCTCCAGATGGGCAGTAGTCTTCATCCAAGCCGGGCAGAAGTGGACCTCCAGACGGCAGAAGTCTTCATCCAGATGGCATCTTCTATCTTCATCCATCCGGCGCGGAACGGGTCCATCTTCAAGACATCCGACGCGGAGCATCCTCATCGGCCGACGACTACCCAACGAATGAAGGTTCCTTTAAGTGACGTCATCCAAGATGGCGTCCCTTAGATTCCAATTGGCTGATTGCATCAGCCAATAGGATATTTTCTACCTTAATTCCGATTGGCTGACAGAATTCTATTGGCTGATAGAATTCTATCAGCCAATCGGAATCTAAGGGACGCCATCTTGGATGATGTCACTTAAAGGAACCTTCATTTGTCGGGTAGTCGTCGGCCGAAGAGGATGCTCCGCGTCGGATGTCTTGAAGATCGACCCGCTCCTCGCCGGAAGGATGAAGATAGAAGATGCCGTCTGGATGAAGACTTCTGCCGTGTGGAGTACTGGGTGGGTTTTATTTTAAGGTTAGAGCTTTGGGCTGCAAAAGAGCTAACTGCCCTTTTAAGAGGTTAGGGCTTTGGGCTGCAAAAGAGCTAACTGCCCTTTTAAGGGCAATGCCCATCCAAATGCCCTTTTCAGGGCAATGGGGAGCTTAGGTTTTTTTAGTTAGTATTTTTTTTGGGGGGTTGGTTGTGTGGGTGGTGGGTTTTACTGTTGGGGGGGTTGTTTGTATTTTTTTTTACAAGTAAAAAAGCTGATTACTTTGGGGCAATGCCCCGCAAAAGGCCCTTTTAAGGGCTATTGGTAGTTTAGCTTAGGCTAGGGTTTTTTTTTATTTTGGGGGGGGCTTTTTTATTTTGATAGGGCTATTAGATTAGGTGTAATTAGTTTAAATTTCTGTAATTTGTTTATTATTTTCTGTAATTTAGTGGGGGGTTTTTTGTACTTTAGATTATTTAATTTAATTTAGGTTATTGCATTTAATGTAGTTAATTGTATTTAATTTAGTTAATTTATTTAATTATAGTGTAGTGTTAGGTGTAATTGTAACTTAGGTTAGGTTTTATTTTACAGGTACTTTTGTATTTATTTTAGCTAGGTAGTTAGTAAATAGTTAATAACTATTTAATAACTATTCTACCTAGATAAAATAAATACAAACTCTCCTGTAAAATAAAAATAAACGCTAAGATGGCTTCAATGTAACTATTAGTTATATTGTAGCTATCTGAGGGTTTATTTTATAGGTAAGTATTTAGTTTTAAATAGGAATAATGTAGTTAATGATAGTAATTGATAGTAATTTTATTTATATTTATTTAAATTAGATTTAAGTTAGGGGGTGTTAGGGTTAAACTTAGGTTTAGGGGTTAATAAATTGAATATAGTGGCGGCGATGTTGGGAACGGCAGATTAGCGGTTAATAAGTGTTATGAAGGTGGCGGCGGTGTAGGGGGGGGGCAGATTAGGGGTTAATAACATACGGCTAGATTTAGAGTTTGGCGGCAGCCGTCAAAACCAGCGTTAGAGGCTCCTAACGCTGATTTTGGGCTACAGCTGGTATTTAGAGTCAGTCAGGAAAGGGTCTAACGCTAACTTTGCAGCCGCTACTTTTCCATACCGCAGATCCCCCTACGCCATTTGCGTATCCTATCTTTTCAATGGGATCTTTCTAACGCTGGTATTTAGAGTTTTGGCTGAAGTGAGCGCTAGAAATCTAACGACAAAACTCCAGCCGCAGAAAAAAGTCAGTAGTTAAGAGCTTTCTGGGCTAACGCCGGTTTATAAAGCTCTTAACTACTGTGCTCTAAAGTACACTAACACCCATAAACTACCTATGTACCCCTAAACCGAGGTCCCCCCACATCGCCGCCACTCTATTAAAATATTTTAACCCCTAATCTGCCGACCGCACACCGCCGCCACCTATGTTATCCCTATGTACCCCTAATCTGCTGCCCCTAATACCGCCGACACCTACATAATATTTATTAACCCCTAATCTGCCACCCCCAACGTCGCCGCCACCTACCTACCTAGGATTCTATCAGCCAATCGGAATTAAGGTAGGAAAATTTCGATTGGCTGATCCAATCAGCCAATCAGATTGAGATCGCATTCTATTGGCTGTTCCGATCAGCCAATAGAATGCAAGCTCAATCTGATTGGCTGATCGGATCAGCCAATCGGATTGAACTTGAATCTGATTGGCTGATTCCATCAGCCAATCAGAATTTTCCTACCTTAATTCCGATTGGCTGATAGAATCCTATCAGCAAATCGGAATTCGAGGGACGCCATCTTGGATGACGTCCCTTAAAGGAACCGTCATTCGTCGGGAAGTCGTCGGTGAAGATGGATGGATCCGCGCTGGAGGTCTTGAAGATCAGCTGGTCGTCATTGGATGAAAGAACATAGAAGATGCGGCTTGGATGAAGATGTTTGCCCTTCCGGAAGTCCTCTTCTGCCCGCTTGGATCAAGACTTCAGCCGGAGGATGGATGTCTTCAGCCCCCCGCTTGGGCTTGGATCAAGACATCAGAGCCTGGACGGATCGCTGATACCCGGTGTGGTGAAGATAAGGTAGGAAGATCTTCAGGGGCTTAGTGTTAGGTTTATTTAAGGGGGGTTTGGGTTAGATTAGGGGTATGTGGGTGGTGGGTTGTAATGTTGGGGGGGGTATTGTATGTTTTTTTTTCCAGGCAAAAGAGCTGAATTCTTTGGGGCATGCCCCGCAAATGGCCCTTTTAAGGGCTGGTAAGGTAAAAAAGCTTTTCTATTTTAATTTTAGAATAGGGTAGAGCATTTTTTTATTTTGGGGGTCTTTGTTATTTTATTAGGGGGCTTAGAGTAGGTGTAATTAGTTTAAAATTGATGTAATATTTTTCTAATGTTTGTAAATATTTTTTTATTTTTTGTAACTTAGTTCTTTTTTATTTGTTGTACTTTAGTTAGTTTATTTAATTGTAGGTATTTTATTTAATTAATTTATTTATTGCTAGTGTAGTGTTAGGTTTAATTGTAACTTAGGTTAGGATTTATTTTACAAGTAATTTTGTAATTATTTTAACTAGGTAGCTATTAAATAGTTATTGACTATTTAATAGCTATTGTACCTGGTTAAAATAAATACAAAGTTACCTGTAAAATAAATATTAATCCTAAAATAGCTACAATATAATTATAATTTATATTGTAGCTATATTAGGGTTTATTTTACAGGTAAGTATTTAGCTTTAAATAGGATTAATTTATTTAATTAGAGTTAATTTATTTCGTTAGATTTAAATTATATTTAACTTAGGGGGGTGTTAGTGTTAGGGTTAGACTTAGCTTTAGGGGTTAATACATTTATTAAGGTAGTGGTGAGATCTGGTCGGCAGATTAGGGGTTAATTATTGTAGGTAGGTGGAGGCGACGTTGGGGGTGGCAGATTAGGGGTTAATAAATATAATATAGGGGTCGGTGGTGTTAGGGGCAGCAGATTAGGGGTACATAGGGATAACGTAGGTTGCGGCGGTGTACGGAGCGGCAGATTAGGGGTTAATAATAATATGCAGGGGTCAGCGATAGCGGGGGCGGCAGATTAGGGGTTAATAAATATAATATAGGGGTCGGCGGTGTTAGGGGCAGCAGATTAGGGGTACATAGGTATAATGTAGGTTGCGGCGGTGTACGGAGCGGCAGATTAGGGGTTAATAATAATATGCAGGGGTCAGCGATAGCGGGGGCGGCAGATTAGGGGTTAATAAATATAATATAGTGGTCGGCGGTGTTAGGGGCAGCAGATTAGGGGTACATAGGTATAATGTAGGTTGCGGCGGTGTACGGAGCGGCAGATTAGGGGTTAATAATAATATACAGGGGTCAGTGATAGCGGGGGTGGCAGATTAGGGGTTAATAAGTGTAAGGTTAGGGGTGTTTAGACTCGGGGTTCATGTTAGAGTGTTAGGTGCAGACTTAGGAAGTGTTTCCCCATAGGAAACAATGGGGCTGCGTTAGGAGCTTAACGCTGCTTTTTTGCAGGTGTTAGGTTTTTTTTCAGCTCAAACTGCCCCATTGTTTTCTATGGGGGAATCATGCACGAGCACGTTTTTGAAGCTGGCCGCGTCCGTAAGCACTGCTGGTATTGAGAGTTGCAGTGGCAGTAAATTTGCTCTACGCTCCCTTTTTTGGAGCCTAACGCAGCCATTCTGTGAACTCTAAATACCAGCGGTATTTAAAAGGTGCGGGGGAAAAAAAGCATGTGTAGCTAACGCACCCCTTTGGCCGCAGAACTCTTAATCTAGCCGATAATGTAGGTGGCGGCATTGTAGGAGGCGGCAGATTACGGGTGTTTAGACTTGAGTAATATGTTAGGTGTAAACATAACTTTATTCTCCCATAGGAATCAATGGGATATCGGGCAGCAGCGAACATAAGCTTTCGCTGCTTTCAGACTCCCCTTGATTCCTATGGCAGATTAGGGGTTAATAAGTATAATGTAGGTGGCGGCAGTGTAGGAGGCGGCAGATTACGGCTGTTTAGACTTGAGTAATATGTTAGGTGTAAACATAACTTTATTCTCCCATAGGAATCAATGGGATATCGGGCAGCAGCGAACATAAGCTTTCGCTGCTTTCAGACTCCCCTTGATTCCTATGGCATCCGCCGCCTCCAGGGCGGCAGATTGAAAACCAGGTACGCAGGGCCAGATTAGTGCTGAGCGTACCTAGTAGAAATTTGTTAATTAGCAAAAGTAGTCAGATAGTGTCGAATTTGCATTCAGATCATCTGTAAAGACGCAAGCATCGATCTGTGTCGGACTTTGACCGGCGGATCGTATGTTACGTCACAAAATTCTACTTTTGCCGGTCTGTAGGGTTTGATAAATAAGGGGAATCAGGCTCGCCACAATTACGTTGTGGAATTCCAGCGTATTTGCGGTTGACGGCTTGATAAATAGGCCCCTTGGTGTAACAGATATTATTCAAATATGGGTTAATTTCATGGACCACATTCTGAGATGTCAATCAAATGATCACTTTTATTATTTATTTATATGAGGGTGTCATCTTTGAATCCCATCAGACAATTTTAAAACTGTCATATTATGGAAATGTCCAAACACCATAAAAAAATAGATTTTTGACCTTTAAAAGAATTCGTAATAACATGATATCTCTCTATAAGTGAGTAAATATCAACAGGACTGTGACTGGACCTTATGTAGAGAAAATATTCAAGCTTCATTTTATAGAAAATACATGAGAACATTTAGTTTATGAAAAATAAGAGTCTAATAATAATAGCTTTTAAAGTATTTGTAAATTAAATAATAATGGTCACATTAAGACGTATCTCTCAGTGCAGCCACTTGGTAAATAAATGTGTTACCATGGAAACTCACAGAAAGGCCAGAAATAGCAATTGTTCAATACTTTGATTCATGGCTCAATGCAGAAAGTTTTTAAATCTACAAATTATCTCAAAAATATGTTTTCTTTTTCTGTTGAACTCTGTGAACCACATTGTTAAGTTTTTAGTCTGCTGCCATGCACCCTTTGCTGCCTTAACCATGTTATTGTTGTCTTCTGCCTTTTACCGCCACCAACCTTGTTTTGTCTTATTGCTGACATTAACTAACATTTAGTCAGTTGGTGTCTTCAGTTTACTGTTGTCTTCTTCCTGTTGTTACATTTAGTCAGTTGGTGTCTTCAGTTTACTGTTGTCTTCTACCTGTTTTTGCATTCAGTCAGGTGGTGTTGTCAGTTTACTGTTGTCTTCTTCCTGTTGTTACATTTAGTCAGTTGGTGCCATCAGTTTACTGTTGTCTTCTACCTGTTATTGCATTTAGTCAGTTGGTGCCATCAGTTTACTGTTGTCTTCTACCTGTTATTGCATTTAGTCAGTTGGTGTCTTCAGTTTACTGTTGTCTTCTACCTGTTGTTACATTTAGTCAGTTGGTGTCTTCAGTTTACTGTTGTCTTCTACCTGTTATTGCATTTAGTCAGTTGGTGCCATCAGTTTACTGTTGTCTTCTACCTGTTGTTACATTTAGTCAGTTGGTGTCTTCAGTTTACTGTTGTCTTCTACCTGTTGTTACATTTAGTCAGTTGGTGTCTTCAGTTTACTGTTGTCTTCTACCTGTTGTTACATTTAGTCAGTTGGTGTCTTCAGTTTACTGTTGTCTTCTACCTGTTGTTACATTTAGTCAGTTGGTGTCGTTAGTTTACTGTTGTCTTCTAACTGTTTTTGCATTCAGTCAGGTGGTGTTGTCAGTTTACTGTTGTCTTCTTCCTGTTGTTACATTTAGTCAGTTGGTGTCGTTAGTTTACTGTTGTCTTCTTCCTGTTGTTACATTTAGTCAGTTGGTGTCTTCAGTTTACTGTTGTCTTCTACCTGTTGTTACATTTAGTCAGTTGGTGTCGTTAGTTTACTGTTGTCTTCTAACTGTTGTTACATTTAGTCAGTTGGTGTTTTCAGTTTACTGTTGTCTTCTAACTGTTGTTACATTTAGTCAGTTGGTGTCTTCAGTTTACTGTTGTCTTCTAACTGTTGTTACATTTAGTCAGTTGGTGTCTTCAGTTTACTGTTGTCTTCTAACTGTTGTTGCATTTAGTCAGTTGGTGTCGTTAGTTTACTGTTGTCTTCTAACTGTTGTTGCATTTAGTCAGTTGGTGTCTTCAGTTTACTGTTGTCTTCTAACTGTTGTTGCATTTAGTCAGTTGGTGTCTTCAGTTTACTGTTGTCTTCTACCTGTTATTGCATTTAGTCAGTTGGTGTCTTCAGTTTACTGTTGTCTTCTTCCTGTTGTTACATTTAGTCAGTTGGTGTCTTCAGTTTACTGTTGTCTTCTAACTGTTGTTACATTTAGTCAGTTGGTGTCGTTAGTTTACTGTTGTCTTCTACCTGTTGTTACATTTAGTCAGTTGGTGTCGTTAGTTTACTGTTGTCTTCTACCTGTTGTTACATTTAGTCAGTTGGTGTCTTCAGTTTACTGTTGTCTTCTACCTGTTGTTACATTTAGTCAGTTGGTGTCGTTAGTTTACTGTTGTCTTCTACCTGTTGTTACATTTAGTCAGTTGGTGTCGTTAGTTTACTGTTGTCTTCTACCTGTTGTTACATTTAGTCAGTTGGTGCCATCAGTTTACTGTTGTCTTCTTCCTGTTGTTACATTTAGTCAGTTGGTGTCTTCAGTTTACTGTTGTCTTCTACCTGTTGTTACATTTAGTCAGTTGGTGTCTTCAGTTTACTGTTGTCTTCTAACTGTTGTTACATTTAGTCAGTTGGTGTCGTTAGTTTACTGTTGTCTTCTAACTGTTGTTGCATTTAGTCAGTTGGTGTCTTCAGTTTACTGTTGTCTTCTACCTGTTGTTACATTTAGTCAGTTGGTGTCGTTAGTTTACTGTTGTCTTCTACCTGTTGTTACATTTAGTCAGTTGGTGTCTTCAGTTTACTGTTGTCTTCTACCTGTTGTTACATTTAGTCAGTTGGTGTCGTTAGTTTACTGTTGTCTTCTACCTGTTGTTACATTTAGTCAGTTGGTGTCGTTAGTTTACTGTTGTCTTCTACCTGTTGTTACATTTAGTCAGTTGGTGTCGTTAGTTTACTGTTGTCTTCTACCTGTTGTTACATTTAGTCAGTTGGTGTCTTCAGTTTACTGTTGTCTTCTACCTGTTGTTACATTTAGTCAGTTGGTGTCTTCAGTTTACTGTTGTGTTCTACCTGTTGTTGCATTTAGTCAGTTGGTGCCATCAGTTTACTGTTGTCTTCTACCTGTTGTTACATTTAGTCAGTTGTGTCTTCAGTTTACTGTTGTGTTCTAACTGTTGTTGCATTTAGTCAGTTGGTGTCTTCAGTTTACTTTTGTCTTCTAACTGTTGTTGCATTTAGTCAGTTGGTGTCTTCAGTTTACTTTTGTCTTCTAACTGTTGTTACATTTAGTCAGTTGGTGTCTTCAGTTTACTGTTGTCTTCTAAATGTTGTTGCATTTAGTCAGTTGGTGTCTTCAGTTTACTGTTGTCTTCTACCTGTTGTTACATTTAGTCAGTTGGTGTCTTCAGTTTACTGTTGTCTTCTAAATGTTGTTGCATTTAGTCAGTTGGTGTCTTCAGTTTACTGTTGTCTTCTACCTGTTGTTACATTTAGTCAGTTGGTGTTTTCAGTTTACTGTTGTCTTCTACCTGTTGTTACATTTAGTCAGTTGGTGTCTTCAGTTTACTGTTGTCTTCTAAATGTTGTTGCATTTAGTCAGTTGGTGTCGTTAGTTTACTGTTGTCTTCTAACTGTTGTTGCATTTAGTCAGTTGGTGTCGTTAGTTTACTGTTGTCTTCTAACTGTTGTTGCATTTAGTCAGTTGGTGTCATTAGTTTACTGTTGTCTTCTAACTGTTGTTGCATTTAGTCAGTTGGTGTCGTTAGTTTACTGTTGTCTTCTAACTGTTGTTGCATTTAGTCAGTTGGTGCCATCAGTTTACTGTTGTCTTCTACCTGTTGTTGCATTTAGTCAGTTGGTGTCTTCAGTTTACTGTTGTCTTCTACCTGTTGTTGCATTTAGTCAGTTGGTGCCATCAGTTTACTGTTGTCTTCTACCTGTTGTTACATTTAGTCAGTTGGTGCCATCAGTTTACTGTTGTCTTCTACCTGTTGTTACATTTAGTGAGTTGGTGCCATCAGTTTACTGTTGTGTTCTAACTGTTGTTACATTTAGTCAGTTGGTGTCTTCAGTTTACTGTTGTCTTCTAACTGTTGTTGCATTTAGTCAGTTGGTGTCTTCAGTTTACTGTTGTCTTCTAACTGTTGTTACATTTAGTCAGTTGGTGTCTTCAGTTTACTGTTGTCTTCTAACTGTTGTAGCATTTAGTCAGTTGGTGCCATCAGTTTACTGTTGTGTTCTAACTGTTGTTGCATTTAGTCAGTTGGTGTCTTCAGTTTACTGTTGTGTTCTAACTGTTGTTGCATTTAGTCAGTTGGTGTCTTCAGTTTACTGTTGTCTTCTACCTGTTGTTACATTTAGTCAGTTGGTGTTTCAGTTTACTGTTGTCTTCTACCTGTTGTTGCATTCAGTCAGTTGGTGTCATTAGTTTACTGTTGTCTTCTAACTGTTGTTGCATTTAGTCAGTTGGTGTCTTCAGTTTACTGTTGTCTTCTAACTGTTGTTGCATTTAGTCAGTTGGTGCCGTTAGTTTACTGTTGTCTTCTAACTGTTGTTGCATTTAGTCAGTTGGTGCCGTTAGTTTACTGTTGTCTTCTAACTGTTGTTGCATTTAGTCAGTTGGTGTCGTTAGTTTACTGTTGTCTTCTACCTGTTGTTACATTTAGTCAGTTGGTGTCTTCAGTTTACTGTTGTGTTCTACCTGTTGTTGCATTTAGTCAGTTGGTGCCATCAGTTTACTGTTGTCTTCTACCTGTTGTTACATTTAGTCAGTTGGTGTCTTCAGTTTACTGTTGTCTTCTAAATGTTGTTGCATTTAGTCAGTTGGTGTCTTCAGTTTACTGTTGTCTTCTACCTGTTGTTACATTTAGTCAGTTGGTGTCTTCAGTTTACTGTTGTCTTCTAAATGTTGTTGCATTTAGTCAGTTGGTGTCGTTAGTTTACTGTTGTCTTCTAACTGTTGTTGCATTTAGTCAGTTGGTGTCGTTAGTTTACTGTTGTCTTCTAACTGTTGTTGCATTTAGTCAGTTGGTGTCGTTAGTTTACTGTTGTCTTCTAACTGTTGTTGCATTTAGTCAGTTGGTGTCGTTAGTTTACTGTTGTCTTCTAACTGTTGTTGCATTTAGTCAGTTGGTGCCATCAGTTTACTGTTGTCTTCTACCTGTTGTTGCATTTAGTCAGTTGGTGTCTTCAGTTTACTGTTGTCTTCTACCTGTTGTTGCATTTAGTCAGTTGGTGCCATCAGTTTACTGTTGTCTTCTACCTGTTGTTACATTTAGTCAGTTGGTGCCATCAGTTTACTGTTGTCTTCTACCTGTTGTTACATTTAGTCAGTTGGTGCCATCAGTTTACTGTTGTGTTCTAACTGTTGTTACATTTAGTCAGTTGGTGTCTTCAGTTTACTGTTGTCTTCTAACTGTTGTTGCATTTAGTCAGTTGGTGTCTTCAGTTTACTGTTGTCTTCTAACTGTTGTTACATTTAGTCAGTTGGTGTCTTCAGTTTACTGTTGTCTTCTAACTGTTGTAGCATTTAGTCAGTTGGTGCCATCAGTTTACTGTTGTGTTCTAACTGTTGTTGCATTTAGTCAGTTGGTGTCTTCAGTTTACTGTTGTGTTCTAACTGTTGTTGCATTTAGTCAGTTGGTGTCTTCAGTTTACTGTTGTCTTCTACCTGTTGTTACATTTAGTCAGTTGGTGTTTCAGTTTACTGTTGTCTTCTACCTGTTGTTGCATTCAGTCAGTTGGTGTCATTAGTTTACTGTTGTCTTCTTCCTGTTGTTGCATTTAGTCAGTGGGTGCCGTCAGTTTACTGTTGTCTTCTATCTGTTGTTACATTTAGTAAGTTGGTGTCGTTAGTTTACTGTTGTCTTCTAAATGTTGTTACATTTGGTCGGTTGGTGTCTTCAGTTTACTGTTGTCTTCTAACTGTTTTTGCATTCAGTCAGGTGGTGTTGTCAGTTTACTGTTGTCTTCTTCCTGTTGTTACATTTAGTCAGATGGTGCCATCAGTTTACTGTTGTCTTCTACCTGTTGTTGCATATAGTCAGTTGGTGTCTTCAGTTTACTGTTGTCTTCTACCTGTTATTGCATTTAGTCAATTTGTGCCATCAGTTTACTGTTGTCTTCTACCTTTTGTTGCATTTTGTCAGTTGGTGTCATTAGTTTACTTTTGTCTTCTTCCTGTTGTTACATTTAGTCAGTTGGTGTCTTCAGTTTACTGTTGTCTTCTTCCTGTTGTTACATTTAGTCAGTTGGTGCCATCAGTTTACTGTTGTCTTCTACCTGTTGTTGCATTTAGCCAGTTGGTGTCATCAGTTTACTGTTGTCTTCTACCGGTTGTTGCATTTGGTCAGTTGGTGTTTTCAGTTTACTGTTGTCTTCTACCTGTTGTTACATTTAGTCAGTTGATGTTTTCAGTTTACTGTTGTCTTCTACCTGTTATTGCATTTAGCCAGTTGGTGTCATCAGTTTACTGTTGTCTTCTACCGGTTGTTGCATTTGGTCAGTTGGTGTTTTCAGTTTACTGTTGTCTTCTACCTGTTGTTACATTTAGTCAGTTGGTGTTTTCAGTTTACTGTTGTCTTCTACCTGTTGTTACATTTAGTCAGTTGGTGTCTTCAGTTTACTGTTGTCTTCTACCTGTTGTTACATTTAGTCAGTTGGTGTCTTCAGTTTACTGTTGTCTTCTACCTGTTGTTACATTTAGTCAGTTGGTGTTTCAGTTTACTGTTGTCTTCTACCTGTTGTTGCATTCAGTCAGTTGGTGTCATTAGTTTACTGTTGTCTTCTTCCTGTTGTTGCATTTAGTCAGTGGGTGCCGTCAGTTTACTGTTGTCTTCTATCTGTTGTTACATTTAGTAAGTTGGTGTCGTTAGTTTACTGTTGTCTTCTAAATGTTGTTACATTTGGTCGGTTGGTGTCTTCAGTTTACTGTTGTCTTCTAACTGTTTTTGCATTCAGTCAGGTGGTGTTGTCAGTTTACTGTTGTCTTCTACCTGTTGTTACATTTAGTCAGTTGGTGTCTTCAGTTTACTGTTGTCTTCTACCTGTTGTTACATTTAGTCAGTTGGTGTCTTCAGTTTACTGTTGTCTTCTTCCAGTTGTTAAATGTATTCAGTTGGTGTCTTCAGTTTACTGTTGTCTTCTTCCTGTTGTTACATTTAGTCAGTTGGTGTCTTCAGTTTACTGTTGTCTTCTACCTAATGTTGCATTTAGTCGGTTGGTGTCTTCAGTTTACTGTTGTCTTCTACCTGTTGTTACATTTGGTCAGTTGGTGTCTTCAGTTTACTGTTGTCTTCTACCTGTTGTTGCATTTAGTCAGTTGGTGTCTTCAGTTAACTGTTGTCTTCTACCTGTTATTAAATTAAGCCAGTTGGTGTCTTCAGTTTACTGTTTTCTTCTTCCTGTTGTTACATTTAGTCAGTTGGTGCCATCAGTTTACTGTTGTCTTCTACCTGTTGTTACATTTAGTCAGTTGGTGTCTTCAGTTTACTGTTGTCTTCTACCTAATGTTGCATTTAGTCGGTTGGTGTCTTCAGTTTACTGTTGTCTTCTACCTGTTGTTACATTTGGTCAGTTGGTGTCTTCAGTTTACTGTTGTCTTCTACCTGTTGTTGCATTTAGTCAGTTGGTGTCTTCAGTTAACTGTTGTCTTCTACCTGTTATTAAATTAAGCCAGTTGGTGTCTTCAGTTTACTGTTTTCTTCTTCCTGTTGTTACATTTAGTCAGTTGGTGCCATCAGTTTACTGTTGTCTTCTACCTGTTGTTGCATTTAGTCAGTTGGTGCCATCAGTTTACTGTTGTCTTCTACCTGTTGTTACATTTAGTCAGTTGGTGCCATAAGTTTACTGTTGTCTTCTACCTGTTGTTACATTTGGTCAGTTGGTGTCTTCAGTTTACTGTTGTCTTCTACCTAATGTTGCATTTAGTCGGTTGGTGTCTTCAGTTTACTGTTGTCTTCTTCCTGTTGTTACATTTAGTCAGTTGGTGTCTTCAGTTTACTGTTGTCTTCTTCCTGTTGTTACATTTGGTCAGTTGGTGTCTTCAGTTTACTGTTTTCTTCTTCCTGTTGTTACATTTAGTCAGTTGGTGCCATCAGTTTACTGTTGTCTTCTACCTGTTGTTGCATTTAGTCAGTTGGTGTCTTCAGTTTACTGTTGTCTTCTACCTGTTATTGCATTTAGTCAATTTGTGCCATCAGTTTACTGTTGTCTTCTACCTTTTGTTGCATTTTGTCAGTTGGTGTCATTAGTTTACTTTTGTCTTCTTCCTGTTGTTACATTTAGTCAGTTGGTGTCTTCAGTTTACTGTTGTCTTCTTCCTGTTGTTACATTTAGTCAGTTGGTGCCATAAGTTTACTGTTGTCTTCTACCTGTTGTTACATTTAGTCAGTTGGTGTCTTCAGTTTACTGTTGTCTTCTACCTGTTGTTACATTTAGTCAGTTGGTGTTTCAGTTTACTGTTGTCTTCTACCTGTTGTTGCATTCAGTCAGTTGGTGTCATTAGTTTACTGTTGTCTTCTTCCTGTTGTTGCATTTAGTCAGTGGGTGCCGTCAGTTTACTGTTGTCTTCTATCTGTTGTTACATTTAGTAAGTTGGTGTCGTTAGTTTACTGTTGTCTTCTAAATGTTGTTACATTTAGTCAGTTGGTGTCTTCAGTTTACTGTTGTCTTCTATCTGTTGTTAAATTTCGTAAGTTGGTGTCGTTAGTTTACTGTTGTCTTCTAAATGTTGTTACATTTGGTCGGTTGGTGTCTTCAGTTTACTGTTGTCTTCTACCTGTTGTTACATTTAGTCAGTTGGTGTCTTCAGTTTACTGTTGTCTTCTACCTGTTTTTACATTTAGTCAGTTGGTGTCTTCAGTTTACTGTTGTCTAATACCTGTTGTTACATTTAGTCAGTTGGTGTCTTCAGTTTACTGTTGTCTTCTTCCTGTTGTTAAGAACAGGAGAAGTGGACCGAGCGCTACACCCAGGGCCTTAAGCTTACTAACTATATAGCCTCCTAGTAGGCTAACAATATAAAAGTTAAAATGGGGAGAGAGTAAGCGCTAAAAAGCTTAAAAGGCTAGTAAAAAGTACATTTTAATACATATAAAAATTTACAAATGGCAATCAGATGCATGGATCCATGTCTGACTTAACAAAAAAATATATAATAAACAAATCTAAAAATATCTAAAAATATCCAATGGAGTAAAGCATGTGACGCTGACTTAGTGAGCCAGTGATGAGGAGTTAGAAGGACATGTACATTCAATAATATAAATAACCTAAGTGAGTGATTGAGTGCACACAATAGCTGTCAACAAAGAAAAATAGCATTCACAAAAAAAAGAAAAATAGCATTCACAAAAAATAGTGTTCACAAAAATTGGCATACATAAAAAATGTTCAAATGTTCAACCGGTTATATGTAAGTGAATCCAGTAGTGTTTCCTCCAAAGTGACGTGTAGAAATATAACGTGAAGTCAATAATAATAGAATGTAAACGTTGAGTGGGTCAAATTATTGTGGTTCAGCTGCTAAATTAAAAAATTGTAAATCCGTTAGGTGTATAAAAATAAAAATAAAAATAACTTGTGAAAAAATCCACGTGGAAAACTTGAATTCAAATGATAAACAAAGGTCAAAAGACAAAAATATCAAAAGACAAAAATAGAAAATCAGTGATAATATTAAAAAGCACTAAAGATCTAGTGAAAACAAATCCTTAATTCAGATGTTAAAAATCCTTGGTAAGATCCATAACAAACAAATACATCAATAAAATACCTAAAAGGGAACAAAAGAGAAACAAATAGTGCAACACTGTGTATGATATATAATATAGGTAATTAAAACCAAGCTCACCAGTATGCCAACGCGTTTTCGGCCTAGACTAGGCCTTTCTCAAGACTATTTTTAATTTAATTTAGCAGCTGAACCACAATAATTTGACCCACTCAACGTTTACATTCTATTATTATTGACTTCACGTTATATTTCTACACGTCACTTTGGAGGAAACACTACTGGATTCACTTACATATAACCGGTTGAACATTTGAACATTTTTTATGTACACCAATTTTTGTGAACACTATTTTTTGTGAATGCTATTTTTCTTTTTTTTGTGAATGCTATTTTTCTTTGTTGACAGCTATTGTGTGCACTCAATCACTCACTTAGGTTATTTATATTATTGAATGTACATGTCCTTCTAACTCCTCATCACTGGCTCACTAAGTCAGCGTCACATGCTTTACTCCATTGGATATTTTTAGATATTTTTAGATTTGTTTATTATATATTTTTTGTTAAGTCAGACATGGATCCATGCATCTGATTGCCATTTGTAAATTTTTATATGTATTAAAATGTACTTTTTACTAGCCTTTTAAGATTTTTAGCGCTTACTCTCTCCCCATTTTAACTTCTTCCTGTTGTTAAATGTATTCAGTTGGTGTCTTCAGTTTACTATTGTCTTCTTCCTGTTGTTACATTTAGTCAGTTGGTGTCTTCAGTTTACTGTTGTCTTCTACCTAATGTTGCATTTAGTCGGTTGGTGTCTTCAGTTTACTGTTGTCTTCTACCTGTTGTTGCATTTAGTCAGTTGGTGTCTTCAGTTAACTGTTGTCTTCTACCTGTTATTAAATTAAGCCAGTTGGTGTCTTCAGTTTACTGTTGTCTTCTACCTGTTGTTACATTTAGTCAGTTGGTGTCTTCAGTTTACTGTTGTCTTCTACCTGTTATTGCATTTAGTCAATTTGTGCCATCAGTTTACTGTTGTCTTCTACCTTTTGTTGCATTTTGTCAGTTGGTGTCATTAGTTTACTTTTGTCTTCTTCCTGTTGTTACATTTAGTCAGTTGGTGTCTTCAGTTTACTGTTGTCTTCTTCCTGTTGTTACATTTAGTCAGTTGGTGCCATCAGTTTACTGTTGTCTTCTACCTGTTGTTGCATTTAGCCAGTTGGTGTCATCAGTTTACTGTTGTCTTCTACCGGTTGTTGCATTTGGTCAGTTGGTGTTTTCAGTTTACTGTTGTCTTCTACCTGTTGTTACATTTAGTCAGTTGATGTTTTCAGTTTACTGTTGTCTTCTACCTGTTGTTACATTTAGTCAGTTGGTGTCTTCAGTTTACTGTTGCCTTCTACCTGTTGTTACATTTAGTCAGTTGGTGTCTTCAGTTTACTGTTGTCTTCTACCTGTTGTTACATTTAGTCAGTTGGTGTTTCAGTTTACTGTTGTCTTCTACCTGTTGTTGCATTCAGTCAGTTGGTGTCATTAGTTTACTGTTGTCTTCTTCCTGTTGTTGCATTTAGTCAGTTGGTGCCGTTAGTTTACTGTTGTCTTCTATCTGTTGTTACATTTAGTAAGTTGGTGTCGTTAGTTTACTGTTGTCTTCTAAATGTTGTTACATTTGGTCGGTTGGTGTCTTCAGTTTACTGTTGTCTTCTAACTGTTTTTGCATTCAGTCAGTTGGTGTTGTCAGTTTACTGTTGTCTTCTTCCTGTTGTTACATTTAGTCAGTTGGTGTCTTCAGTTTACTGTTGTCTTCTACCTGTTTTTACATTTAGTCAGTTGGTGTCTTCAGTTTACTGTTGTCTAATACCTGTTGTTACATTTAGTCAGTTGGTGTCTTCAGTTTACTGTTGTCTTCTTCCTGTTGTTAAATGTATTCAGTTGGTGTCTTCAGTTTACTGTTGTCTTCTTCCTGTTGTTACATTTAGTCAGTTGGTGTCTTCAGTTTACTGTTGTCTTCTACCTAATGTTGCATTTAGTCGGTTGGTGTCTTCAGTTTACTGTTGTCTTCTACCTGTTGTTACATTTGGTCAGTTGGTGTCTTCAGTTTACTGTTGTCTTCTACCTGTTGTTGCATTTAGTCAGTTGGTGTCTTCAGTTAACTGTTGTCTTCTACCTGTTATTAAATTAAGCCAGTTGGTGTCTTCAGTTTACTGTTGTCTTCTTCCTGTTGTTACATTTAGTCAGTTGGTGTCTTCAGTTTACTGTTGTCTTCTACCTGTTATTGCATTTAGTCAGTTGGTGTCTTCAGTTTACTGTTGTCTTCTACCTGTTGTTGCATTTAGTCAGTTGGTGTCTTCAGTTTACTGTTGTCTTCTACCTGTTATTGCATTTAGTCAATTTGTGCCATCAGTTTACTGTTGTCTTCTACCTTTTGTTGCATTTTGTCAGTTGGTGTCATTAGTTTACTTTTGTCTTCTTCCTGTTGTTGCATTTAGTCAGTTGGTGTCTTCAGTTTACTGTTGTCTTCTAACTGTTGTTACATTTAGTCAGTTGGTGCCATAAGTTTACTGTTGTCTTCTACCTGTTGTTACATTTAGTCAGTTGGTGTCTTCAGTTTACTGTTGTCTTCTACCTGTTGTTACATTTAGTCAGTTGGTGTTTCAGTTTACTGTTGTCTTCTACCTGTTGTTGCATTCAGTCAGTTGGTGTCATTAGTTTACTGTTGTCTTCTTCCTGTTGTTGCATTTAGTCAGTGGGTGCCGTCAGTTTACTGTTGTCTTCTATCTGTTGTTACATTTAGTAAGTTGGTGTCGTTAGTTTACTGTTGTCTTCTAAATGTTGTTACATTTAGTCAGTTGGTGTCTTCAGTTTACTGTTTTCTTCTACCTGTTTTTACATTTAGTCAGTTGGTGTCTTCAGTTTACTGTTGTCTAATACCTGTTGTTACATTTAGTCAGTTGGTGTCTTCAGTTTACTGTTGTCTTCTTCCTGTTGTTAAATGTATTCAGTTGGTGTCTTCAGTTTACTTTTGTCTTCTTCCTGTTGTTACATTTAGTCAGTTGGTGTCTTCAGTTTACTGTTGTCTTCTACCTAATGTTGCATTTAGTCGGTTGGTGTCTTCAGTTTACTGTTGTCTTCTACCTGTTGTTACATTTGGTCAGTTGGTGTCTTCAGTTTACTGTTGTCTTCTACCTGTTGTTACATTTAGTCAGTTGGTGTCTTCAGTTTACTGTTGTCTTCTACCTGTTGTTGCATTTAGTCAGTTGGTGTCTTCAGTTAACTGTTGTCTTCTACCTGTTATTAAATTAAGCCAGTTGGTGTCTTCAGTTTACTGTTGTCTTCTTCCTGTTGTTATATTTAGTCAGTTGGTGCCATCATTTTTCTGGTGTCTTCTACCTGTTGTTGCATTTAGTCAGTTGGTGTCTTCAGTTTACTGTTGTCTTCTACCTGTTATTGCATTTAGTCAATTTGTGCCATCAGTTTACTGTTGTCTTCTACCTTTTGTTGCATTTTGTCAGTTGGTGTCATTAGTTTACTTTTGTCTTCTTCCTGTTGTTGCATTTAGTCAGTTGGTGTCTTCATTTTACTGTTGTCTTCTTCCTGTTGTTACATTTAGTCAGTTGGTGCCATAAGTTTACTGTTGTCTTCTACCTGTTGTTGCATTTAGCCAGTTGGTGTCATCAGTTTACTGTTGTCTTCTACCGGTTGTTGCATTTGGTCAGTTGGTGTTTTCAGTTTACTGTTGTCTTCTACCTGTTGTTACATTTAGTCAGTTGATGTTTTCAGTTTACTGTTGTCTTCTACCTGTTGTTACATTTAGTCAGTTGGTGTCTTCAGTTTACTGTTGTCTTCTACCTGTTGTTACATTTAGTCAGTTGGTGTCTTCAGTTTACTGTTGTCTTCTAACTGTTGTTACATTTAGTCAGTTGGTGTCTTCAGTTTACTGTTGTCTTCTACCTGTTGTTACATTTAGTCAGTTGGTGTTTCAGTTTACTGTTGTCTTCTACCTGTTGTTGCATTCAGTCAGTTGGTGTCATTAGTTTACTGTTGTCTTCTTCCTGTTGTTACATTTAGTCAGTTGGTGTCTTCAGTTTAGTGTTGTCTTCTTCCTGTTGTTACATTTAGTCAGTTGGTGCCGTCCGTTTACTGTTGTCTTCTACCTGTTGTTGCATTTAGTCAATTGGTGTCATCAGTTTACTGTTGTCTTCTACCTGTTGTTGCATTTAGTCAATTGGTGTCATCAGTTTACTGTTGTCTTCTACCGGTTGTTGCATTTGGTCAGTTGGTGTTTTCAGTTTACTGTTGTCTGTCTACCTGTTGTTACATTTAGTCAGTTGGTGCTGTCAGTTTACTGTTGTCTTCTATCTGTTCTTGCATTAAGTCAGTTGGTGTCTTCAGTTTACTGTGGTTTTCTACCTGTTGTTACATTTAGTAAGTTGGTGTCTTCAGTTTGCTGTTGTCTTCTTCCTGCTGTTGCATTTAGTCAGTTTGTGTCTTCAATTTACTTTTGCATTCTAACTGTTGTTACATTTAGTCAGTTGGTGCCATCAGTTTACTGTTGTCTTCTACCTATTGTTGCATTTAGCCAGTTGGTGTCATCAGTTTACTGTTGTCTTCTACCTGTTGTTGCATTTAGTCAGTTGGTGTCGTTAGTTTACTGTTGTCTTCTACCTGTTGTTGCATTTAGTCAGTTGGTGTCTTCAGTTTACTGTTGTCTTCTACCTGTTGTTACATTTAGTCAGTTGGTGTCATCAGTATACTGTTGTCTTCTACCTGTTGTTGCATTTAGTCAGTTGGTGTCATCAGTATACTGTTGTCTTCTACCTGTTGTTGCATTTAGTCAGTTGGTGTTTTCAGTTTACTGTTGTCTTCTACCTGTTGTTGCATTTAGTCAGTTGGTGTTTTCAGTTTACTGTTGTCTTCTACCTGTTGTTGCATTTAGTCAGTTGGTGTTTTCAGTTTACTGTTGTCTTCTAACTGTTGTTGCATTTAGTCAGTTGGTGTCGTCAGTTTACTGTTGTCTTCTACCTGTTATTAAATTAAGCCAGTTGGTGTCTTCAGTTTACTGTTGTCTTCTTCCTGTTGTTACATTTAGTCAGTTGGTGTCTTCAGTTTACTGTTGTCTTCTACCTGTTGTTACATTTAGTCAGTTGGTGCCATCAGTTTACTGTTGTCTTCTAACTGTTGTTTCATTAAGTCAGTTGGTGTCATCAGTTTACTGTTGTCTTCTACCTGTTGTTACATTAATCAGTTGGTGTCTTCAGTTTACTGTTGTCTACTGCCTGTTGTTGCATTTAGTCAGTTGGTGTCTTCAGTTTACTGTTGTCTTCTACCTGTTGTTGCATTTAGTTAGTTGATGCCTTTAGTTTACTGTTGTCTTCTAACTGTTGTTGCATTTAATTAGTTGGTGCCGTTAGTTTACTGTTTTCTTCTACCTGTTATTGCATTTAGCCAGTTGGTGTCATCAGTTTACTGTTGTCTTCTACCAGTTGTTGCATTTAGTCAGTTGGTGTTTTTAGTTTACAGTTGTCTTCTACCTGTTGTTGCATTTAGTCAGTTGGTGTTTTCAGTTTACTGTTGTCTTCTACCTGTTGTTGCATTTAGTCAGTTGGTGTTTTCAGTTTACTGTTGTCTTCTACCTGTTGTTGCATTTAGTCAGTTGGTGTTTTCAGTTTACTGTTGTCTTCTACCTGTTGTTGCATTTAGTCAGTTGGTGTTTTCAGTTTACTGTTGTCTTCTACCTGTTGTTACATTTAGTAAGTTGGTGCCGTTATTTTACTGTTGTCTTCTACCTGTTGTTACATTATTCAGTTGGTGCCGTCAGTTTACTGTTGTGTTCTACCTTTTGTTACATTTAGTCAGTTGGTGTTTTCAGTTTACGGTTGTCTTCTACCGGTTGTTGCATTCAGTCAGTTGGTGCCGTCAGTTTACTGTTGTCTTCTACCGGTTGTTGCATTCAGTCAGTTGGTGCCGTCAGTTTACTGTTGTCTTCTACCTGTTGTTACATTTATTCAGTTGGTGTTTTCAGTTTACGGTTGTCTTCTACCTGATGTTACATTTAGTCTTTTGGTCCCGTCAGTTTACTGTTGTTTTCAGCCTCTTGTTGCTTTGCGCCAACTGGTTTATTCAGTTTACTGTTGTATTCAGCTTCTTGTTGCTTTGTGCCAACTGGTGTATTCAGTTTACTGTTGTATTCAGCCTCTTGTTACTTTGCGCCAACTGGTGTATTCAGTTTACTGTTGTATTCAGCCTATTGTTGTTTTGCGCCAACTGTAGTCTTCAGTTTACTGTTGTATTCAGCCTCTTGTTGCTTTGCACCAATTGTTGTCTCCAGTTTGCTGTTGTATTCAGCCTCTTGTTGCTTTGCGCCAACTGGTGTCTCCAGTAGACATGTGCGTTTAGTTTCGGGTGAATTTTGGCCAATTCGGAGATTCGGATGCATTAGAATTTCCGAACTGGCACATCCCGAAAAATTCCGTAAATGGATAAATAAGTTTCCGAATTTTCAGATCCATTATTCATATTCGGAATTTTTCATTGCTCTATGTATAAACCGCAGTTCCCCGAAACTAACTCTAAGTCTCTAAATAATTAAATAAAGTTATTAACCCCTAAACCGCCATTCCCCAACATCGCTGACACTAACTAAACCTATTAACCCCTAAACCGCCGTTACGAAACATCACCGACATGAACTAAACATATTAACCCCTAAGTCACCATTTCCAAACATTGCTGACACAAACTAAATCTATTAACCCCTAAACCGCACCCCCCACACATGGCCAACACTACCTAACCTATTAACCCCTATACCACACCCTCCCCCACATCGCCAACACTAACTAA
Organism: Bombina bombina; assembly: GCF_027579735.1. NCBI lineage: Eukaryota > Metazoa > Chordata > Amphibia > Anura > Bombinatoridae > Bombina > Bombina bombina. Next base: position 1,134,216,842 of record NC_069504.1, on the reverse strand, counting down.
ACCTATAAACAGAAAGAGGGCACCTCATAGTGTGAATCAGTTTTACAAGCTGAAAAAGTGCTGTTGTGAAAAGCGCTTACCAGATGGAGTGGCACTGTGCTGTGACCAGTGCAGATCGGCAAGCTAGCACTTAACAGTGGCTAGTACACTGGATCTGGTCCTCCTTATGGTAATCACTGTCGCTTCTTCGAATCTGCTCCACTGCAGGAGGTATCCAGTCTTTGGACAATTCACCAACACCGCTTGTTGTTATACAAACAAAGAAAGACATCTTCTGATCTTGGTTTAAAAGCAAATGTACAGCTTTATTGGGTAACGCGTTTCTTGACCAATCTCCTGGTCGTTTCTCCAGACCATATAAAGTGAATGTTAAACATTACATTTAGTAACAATTTATACATAATATCATGTTAAAAACGGAAGTTGTCATTGATTGCAAGACCAATGGGTAGCTAAAAAATCCATTCAAAATGCTGAGAGACTAAATAATTCGGGGAGTATGGTATACATCAATAATTTAACCCCTTATAGGCCTATGCTTTATAAAAACACTGAAAAAAATTTTATTTCATCAATACAATATATAAATAAAAACGTAGAAAGATAATATGTGAAAGAATATATATATCTAACAATTGTCTCTCCCTGACATCAAAAGACACATAAATACAATGTTAAGCCAATACATAAGTTTGTAACTTTGACACATGTTGTGAAAAAGTATTTTGTAGGAAAATGTAAATAAAAGAATGTTTTTAGTGGTTATCTATTTTCCATTTGTAGGAGAGATACTTTATCCATGCAAACTGTTACTAATGCTACTAGTGTTAGATGAATTGCTCATTTCCTGATAAATATCGTAAACCCCTATCACTACGGGGCTGCGGGCAACATATACCAAAGCTACTATAAACTTCAATATTAACCGGCTCCAACAGCAACTCACAGAGTTTTTTTATCTACACGATTCATGAACTGAACGGACATTGGTACACTCTATATATTTATTGTTATCAATTTTTACTAATATAGTTTGTATACACTTATGGTTTTTTGCATTGAATGAACTTTGAACACCATTTAAATTCATTGTTTAGCGTGATTTTTTTCCCCCTCTGGGATTATCTTTTTTACTAACTAAACCTATTATCCACTAAACCGCAGTTCCCCGACATCACCAACACTAACTAAATCACTAAATAAAGCTATTAACCCCTAACTCGCCGTTCCCCGACATTGTCGACACTAACTAAACCTAAACCCCTAAACCGCTGTTCCCAAGCATCCCCAAAACTAACTAAACCTATTAACCCCCTAAACCGCCATTCTCAAACATCGCCAACACAAACTAAACCTATTAACCCCTAAACTGCCATTCCCAAACATCCCCAAAATGAACTAAACCTATTAACCCCTAAACTGCCATTCTCAAACATCGTCAACACTAATTAAACCTATTAACCCCTAAACCGCTGCCCCCACATTGCAACAACCTAAATTAAACTATATTAACCCCTAAACCTAACACCCCCTAACTTTAACATAATTAAAATACACCTAAATTAAATTTACTAATTATTTACTAAATAATACCTAGCTAAAACTAAATACTTACCTGTGAAATAAAACCTAAGCTAGCTACAATATAACTAATAGTTATATTGTAGCTAGCTTAGGTTTTATTTTTATTTCACAGTTAAGTTTGTATTTATTTTAACTAGGTAGACTAGTTAGTAAATAGTTATTTATTATTTATTAACTACCTAGTTAAAAAAAAACAACTTACCCATAAAAATAAAACAGAAGCTGCCTTACACTAAAATTACACAAAATAAAAAACAGTACACTATCTACAATTACACAAAATAAAAATAAAAAACTACCATTACAAAAAATAATCTATAATAAACCACAGATGACTGCCGCCGAGGATCGCCACATCTGGGAAAACTGCTCCGGACCTCCACTCGGCGCCACCTTCGATGTGGATGAAGATGATGGACCCGCCTAGAAGAAGACCTTCTCCGCCGGACTTCAGGAACCATTAGTACCTATATGGGGCTTTAGTGTTAGTTTTTTTTTGGGGGGGGGTTATTTTTTAACGGGTTATTTTTGGGCACTTTGAAAAAGAGCTGAATGCCCTTTAAAGGGCAATGCTCATACGAATGACCTTTTCAGGGTAATGGGTAGATTAGGTTAATTAGTGTTAGTTTTTTTTAATTTTGGGGGGTTTGGTGGGTGGGGGGGGGTTACTGTTAGGGGGAACTTTGTTTATTTTTAATGTAATAGAGCTGTTTAACTTAGGGCAATACCCTACAAAAAGCCCTTTTAAGGGCTACTGGTAGTTTAGCATTAGATTAGGGGGTGCTTTTTTATTTTCATAGGGATTAGGTTTAATTTTTTATTTTGGATAATGTGTTTATTATTTTTTGCAACATAAGCCTTTTTTATGTTTTGTAATAAGATTAATCTAATGTAATTTTTTATTTATTTTTATTGTAATGTAGTTTATTTTTATTGTAATTAATGGGTTAATTTAGGGGGTGCTAGGTTAGGTTAGGGGGCTTAGTCATTAAATTAGTTTTTTGCGTTGTGGAGGTTGGCGGTGTAGGAGTTAATAGGTAAATTAAGTTTAATGCGCTGTGGGGGGTTGGCGGTTTAGGGGTGAATAGATGTATTCGTTTTGGGGTTTGCGGATTTAGGGGTTAATAATTTTATTAGGTAGTTGGGGGGTTTTCTTAATACTTCATGAGGGCGGTAAGTTTATTTTTCTCTTAAAACTTTGTACGGGCGGTTAGTTGTTTTTTTTTTTAATACATATTGCGTGCGGTTAGGTGTTTTTTTCATACTTGGCATGGTGGTGAAAGAATCCCCCAAAGGTGCCAACCTTCCTATGAGGATGCGTGCGCAACTGCCGATGGCGACGGACATAACAAACGCAATTATAGCCAACTGGTTTCTTTAATGCACTGTTGTATTCACCCTCTTGTTGCTTTGCACCAATTGGTGTCTTCAGTTTGCTGTTGTATTTAGCTTCTAATTGCTTTGCACCAATTGGTGTCTCCAGTTTGAGGTTGTATTTAGCTTCTAATTGCTTTGCACCAATTGGTGTCTTCAGTTTGCTGTTGTATTTAGCTTCTAGTTGCTTTGCACCAATTGGTGTCTTCAGTTTGCTGTTGTATTTAGCTTCTAATTGCTTTGCACCAATTGGTGTCTTCAGTTTGCTGTTGTATTTAGCTTCTAGTTGCTTTGCACCAATTGGTGTCTCCAGTTTGAGGTTGTATTTAGCTTCTAGTTGCTTTGCACCAATTGGTGTCTTCAGTTTGCTGTTGTATTTAGCTTCTAGTTGCTTTGCACCAATTGGTGTCTTCAGTTTGCTGTTGTATTTAGCTTCTAGTTGCTTTGCACCAATTGGTGTCTTCAGTTTGCTGTTGTATTTAGCTTCTAATTGCTTTGCACCAATTGGTGTCTCCAGTTTGCTGTTGTATTCAGCCTCTTGTTGCTAGGTATAGATATATAAAAAAAAGTAGTCAGAAGGTGGGACCGTGACTTGGCAAAGGAGCTGCCTGGGCGGATGAAAGACAGTCAATTGTAATCAGTCTTTGATCTTTACACTTGAGACTTTTTGAATTTGTTATACTGTGATACGTTATTTTTTATATTTTATGTATAATATATAATACAAATGTATTTCTTTTTTTGGATTTCGGGCGCCTCCTAGTTTGTATTTTTTGCCTTCCAATAAACACTGCTTACTCCAACTCTTTATATGGGCCCTGAATATATATTGGGGGATAAATAAAAAGAGAGAAGCGCTCAACCTGGGAACGAACAATAGCATAATAGCTTGCTCTATGGCTAGTTACCACCCAAGAAGCAGCCTCTTTTTGCTCAAAATGTGCCTTTCACAGAGAAGAACTTTCCTGAAGCATATCAGTCTGATCCTGACTTCACAGTACAGTCCAGCCCCGAAATACCAGGCAATCCCTCTCTGAACGAGAGAAACAGCAAAACCCCAGACGTACGTTTCGGCCTATTGTGGGCCTCGTCAGTGAGGTACAGCCATATCCCTCTAGGCACACTGAGCAACGGGTCCACGTCTGGATTCCCGCATCACACTTAGGGAGACTTCCCAAAATGTCATAATTTGCATAAATAAAAAGAGAGAAGCGCTCAACCTGGGAACGAACAATAGCATAATAGCTTGCTCTATGGCTAGTTACCACCCAAGAAGCAGCCTCTTTTTGCTCAAAATGTGCCTTTCACAGAGAAGAACTTTCCTGAAGCATATCAGTCTGATCCTGACTTCACAGTACAGTCCAGCCCCGAAATACCAGGCAATCCCTCTCTGAACGAGAGAAACAGCAAAACCCCAGACGTACGTTTCGGCCTATTGTGGGCCTCGTCAGTGAGGTGCAGCCATATCCCTCTAGGCACACTGAGCAACGGGTCCACGTCTGGATTCCCGCATCACACTTAGGGAGACTTCCCAAAATGTCATAATTTGCATAAATAAAAAGAGAGAAGCGCTCAACCTGGGAACGAACAATAGCATAATAGCTTGCTCTATGGCTAGTTACCACCCTAGAAGCAGCCTCTTTTTGCTCAAAATGTGCCTTTCACAGAGAAGAACTTTCCTGAAGCATATCAGTCTGATACTGACTTCACAGTACAGTCCAGCCCCGAAATACCAGGCAATCCCTCTCTGAACGAGAGAAACAGCAAAACCCCAGACGTACGTTTCGGCCTATTGTGGGCCTCGTCAGTGAGGTGCAGCCATATCCCTCTAGGCACACTGAGCAACGGGTCCACGTCTGGATTCCCGCATCACACTTAGGGAGACTTCCCAAAATGTCATAATTTGCATAAATAAAAAGAGAGAAGCGCTCAACCTGGGAACGAACAATAGCATAATAGCTTGCTCTATGGCTAGTTACCACCCAAGAAGCAGCCTCTTTTTGCTCAAAATGTGCCTTTCACAGAGAAGAACTTTCCTGAAGCATATCAGTCTGATCCTGACTTCACAGTACAGTCCAGCCCCGAAATACCAGGCAATCCCTCTCTGAACGAGAGAAACAGCAAAACCCCAGACGTACGTTTCGGCCTATTGTGGGCCTCGTCAGTGAGGTGCAGCCATATCCCTCTAGGCACACTGAGCAACGGGTCCACGTCTGGATTCCCGCATCACACTTAGGGAGACTTCCCAAAATGTCATAATTTGCATAAATAAAAAGAGAGAAGCGCTCAACCTGGGAACGAACAATAGCATAATAGCTTGCTCTATGGCTAGTTACCACCCAAGAAGCAGCCTCTTTTTGCTCAAAATGTGCCTTTCACAGAGAAGAACTTTCCTGAAGCATATCAGTCTGATCCTGACTTCACAGTACAGTCCAGCCCCGAAATACCAGGCAATCCCTCTCTGAACGAGAGAAACAGCAAAACCCCAGACGTACGTTTCGGCCTATTGTGGGCCTCGTCAGTGAGGTGCAGCCATATCCCTCTAGGCACACTGAGCAACGGGTCCACGTCTGGATTCCCATAAATAAAAAGAGAGAAGCGCTCAACCTATTATTCTATTGTTCGTTTCCAGGTTGAGCGCTTCTCTCTTTTTATTTATGCAAATTATGACATTTTGGGAAGTCTCCCTAAGTGTGATGCGGGAATCCAGACGTGGACCCGTTGCTCAGTGTGCCTAGAGGGATATGGCTGCACCTCACTGACGAGGCCCACAATAGGCCGAAACGTACGTCTGGGGTTTTGCTGTTTCTCTCGTTCAGAGAAGGATTGCCTGGTATTTCGGGGCTGGACTGTACTGTGAAGTCAGGATCAGACTGATATGCTTCAGGAAAGTTTTTCTCTGTGAAAGGCACATGTTGAGCAAAAAGAGGCTGCTTCTTGGGTGGTAACTAGCCATAGAACAAGCTATTATGCTATTGTTCGTTTCCAGGTTGAGCGCTTCTCTCTTTTTATTTATGCAAATTATGACATTTTGGGAAGTCTCCCTAAGTGTGATGCGGGAATCCAGACGTGGACCCGTTGCTCAGTGTGCCTAGAGGGATATGGCTGCACCTCACTGACGAGGCCCACAATAGGCCGAAACGTACGTCTGGGGTTTTGCTGTTTCTCTCGTTCAGAGAAGGATTGCCTGGTATTTCGGGGCTGGACTGTACTGTGAAGTCAGGATCAGACTGATATGCTTCAGGAAAGTTTTTCTCTGTGAAAGGCACATGTTGAGCAAAAAGAGGCTGCTTCTTGGGTGGTAACTAGCCATAGAACAAGCTATTATGCTATTGTTCGTTTCCAGGTTGAGCGCTTCTCTCTTTTTATTTATGCAAATTATGACATTTTGGGAAGTCTCCCTAAGTGTGATGCGGGAATCCAGACGTGGACCCGTTGCTTAGTGTGCCTAGAGGGATATGGCTGCACCTCACTGACGAGGCCCACAATAGGCCGAAACGTACGTCTGGGGTTTTGCTGTTTCTCTCGTTCAGAGAAGGATTGCCTGGTATTTCGGGGCTGGACTGTACTGTGAAGTCAGGATCAGACTGATATGCTTCAGGAAAGTTTTTCTCTGTGAAAGGCACATGTTGAGCAAAAAGAGGCTGCTTCTTGGGTGGTAACTAGCCATAGAACAAGCTATTATGCTATTGTTCGTTTCCAGGTTGAGCGCTTCTCTCTTTTTATTTATGCAAATTATGACATTTGGGAAGTCTCCCTAAGTGTGATGCGGGAATCCAGACGTGGACCCGTTGCTCAGTGTGCCTAGAGGGATATGGCTGCACCTCACTGACGAGGCCCACAATAGGCCGAAACGTACGTCTGGGGTTTTGCTGTTTCTCTCGTTCAGAGAAGGATTGCCTGGTATTTCGGGGCTGGACTGTACTGTGAAGTCAGGATCAGACTGATATGCTTCAGGAAAGTTTTTCTCTGTGAAAGGCACATGTTGAGCAAAAAGAGGCTGCTTCTTGGGTGGTAACTAGCCATAGAACAAGCTATTATGCTATTGTTCGTTTCCAGGTTGAGCGCTTCTCTCTTTTAATTTATGCAAATTATGACATTTTGGGAAGTCTCCCTAAGTGTGATGCGGGAATCCAGACGTGGACCCGTTGCTCAGTGTGCCTAGAGGGATATGGCTGCACCTCACTGACGAGGCCCACAATAGGCCGAAACGTACGTCTGGGGTTTTGCTGTTTCTCTCGTTCAGAGAAGGATTGCCTGGTATTTCGGGGCTGGACTGTACTGTGAAGTCAGGATCAGACTGATATGCTTCAGGAAAGTTTTTCTCTGTGAAAGGCAAATGTTGAGCAAAAAGAGGCTGCTTCTTGGGTGGTAACTAGCCATAGAACAAGCTATTATGCTATTGTTCGTTTCCAGATTGAGCGCTTCTCTCTTTTTATTTATGCAAATTATGACATTTTGGGAAGTCTCCCTAAGTGTGATGCGGGAATCCAGACGTGGACCCGTTGCTCAGTGTGCCTAGAGGGATATGGCTGCACCTCACTGACGAGGCCCACAATAGGCCGAAACGTACGTCTGGGGTTTTGCTGTTTCTCTCGTTCAGAGAAGGATTGCCTGGTATTTCGGGGCTTGACTGTACTGTGAAGTCAGGATCATACTGATATGCTTCAGGAAAGTTTTTCTCTGTGAAAGGCACATGTTGAGCAAAAAGAGGCTGCTTCTTGGGTGGTAACTAGCCATAGAACAAGCTATTATGCTATTGTTCGTTTCCAGGTTGAGCGCTTCTCTCTTTTTATTTATGCAAATTATGACATTTTGGGAAGTCTCCCTAAGTGTGATGCGGGAATCCAGACGTGGACCCGTTGCTCAGTGTGCCTAGAGGGATATGGCTGCACCTCACTGACGAGGCCCACAATAGGCCGAAACGTACGTCTGGGGTTTTGCTGTTTCTCTCGTTCAGAGAAGGATTGCCTGGTATTTCGGGGCTCGACTGTACTGTGAAGTCAGGATCAGACTGATATGCTTCAGGAAAGTTTTTCTCTGTGAAAGGCACATGTTGAGCAAAAAGAGGCTGCTTCTTGGGTGGTAACTAGCCATAGAACAAGCTATTATGCTATTGTTCGTTTCCAGGTTGAGCGATTCTCTCTTTTTATTTATGCAAATTATGACATTTTGGGAAGTCTCCCTAAGTGTGATGCGGGAATCCAGACGTGGACCCGTTGCTCAGTGTGCCTAGAGGGATATGGCTGCACCTCACTGACGAGGCCCACAATAGGCCGAAACGTACGTCTGGGGTTTTGCTGTTTCTCTCGTTCAGAGAAGGATTGCCTGGTATTTCGGGGCTGGACTGTACTGTGAAGTCAGGATCAGACTGATATGCTTCAGGAAAGTTTTTCTCTGTGAAAGGCACATGTTGAGCAAAAAGAGGCTGCTTCTTGGGTGGTAACTAGCCATAGAACAAGCTATTATGCTATTGTTCGTTTCCAGGTTGAGCGCTTCTCTCTTTTTATTTATGCAAATTATGACATTTTGGGAAGTCTCCCTAAGTGTGATACGGGAATCCAGACGTGGACCCGTTGCTCAGTGTGCCTAGAGGGATATGGCTGCACCTCACTGACGAGGCCCACAATAGGCCGAAACGTACGTCTGGGGTTTTGCTGTTTCTCTCGTTCAGAGAAGGATTGCCTGGTATTTCGGGGCTGGACTGTACTGTGAAGTCAGGATCAGACTGATATGCTTCAGGAAAGTTTTTCTCTGTGAAAGGCACATGTTGAGCAAAAAGAGGCTGCTTCTTGGGTGGTAACTAGCCATAGAACAAGCTATTATGCTATTGTTCGTTTCCAGGTTGAGCGCTTCTCTCTTTTTATTTATGCAAATTATGACATTTTGGGAAGTCTCCCTAAGTGTGATGCGGGAATCCAGACGTGGACCCGTTGCTCAGTGTGCCTAGAGGGATATGGCTGCACCTCACTGACGAGGCCCACAATAGGCCGAAACGTACGTCTGGGGTTTTGCTGTTTCTCTCGTTCAGAGAAGGATTGCCTGGTATTTCGGGGCTGGACTGTACTGTGAAGTCAGGATCAGACTGATATGCTTCAGGAAAGTTTTTCTCTGTGAAAGGCACATGTTGAGCAAAAAGAGGCTGCTTCTTGGGTGGTAACTAGCCATAGAACAAGCTATTATGCTATTGTTCGTTTCCAGGTTGAGCGCTTCTCTCTTTTTATTTATGCAAATTATGACATTTTGGGAAGTCTCCCTAAGTGTGATGCGGGAATCCAGACGTGGACCCGTTGCTCAGTGTGCCTAGAGGGATATGGCTGCACCTCACTGACGAGGCCCACAATAGGCCGAAACGTACGTCTGGGGTTTTGCTGTTTCTCTCGTTCAGAGAAGGATTGCCTGGTATTTCGGGGCTGGACTGTACTGTGAAGTCAGGATCAGACTGATATGCTTCAGGAAAGTTTTTCTCTGTGAAAGGCACATGTTGAGCAAAAAGAGGCTGCTTCTTGGGTGGTAACTAGCCATAGAACAAGCTATTATGCTATTGTTCGTTTCCAGGTTGAGCGCTTCTCTCTTTTTATTTATGCATATTATGACATTTTGGGAAGTCTCCCTAAGTGTTATGCGGGAATCCAGACGTGGACCCGTTGCTCAGTGTGCCTAGAGGGATATGGCTGCACCTCACTGACGAGGCCCACAATAGGCCGAAACGTACGTCTGGGGTTTTGCTGTTTCTCTCGTTCAGAGAAGGATTGCCTGGTATTTCAGGGCTGGACTGTACTGTGAAGTCAGGATCAGACTGATATGCTTCAGGAAAGTTTTTCTCTGTGAAAGGCACATGTTGAGCAAAAAGAGGCTGCTTCTTGGGTGGTAACTAGCCATAGAACAAGCTATTATGCTATTGTTCGTTTCCAGGTTGAGCGCTTCTCTCTTTTTATTTATATATTGGGGGATATCTATCAAACTGTCAACCATGCTGCATTCGCTGGCACCAATACACTCGCCTAACATCACTTAACATCACAGCCACGTATCTCAATACGCTCTTCTTAGTTATGAAAAGAGCCGGCAAAAAGACGCGCACCAAGTACGGGGCGATGAGCATCGGACTGTTGTTAACTAGCAGTCATCGATCTCGCGTCTATTCGGCTTTTTCCAAACTTTATTTATGCCCTGTAACTTAAAGCCACCACTATACTAAAATGTTTAACCCCTATCCCGCTGCTCCCCAACACTGCTGCAACATAAATAAAGTTATTAACCCCTATGCCGCCGCTCCCCGACCCCGCCGCAACCTATATAAAAGTATTAACCCCTATCCCGCTGTTTCCCGACCCCGCCGCAACCTAAATAAAAGTATTAACCCCTAAACCTCTGGCCTCCCACATCACTACCACTAACTAAACCTATTAACCCCTAAACCGTCAGCCCCCACATCGCCATAAACTAAATTAAGCTATTAACCCCTAAACCTAACAAGCCGCTAACTGTAAATTAAAATTACAAAATCCCTATCTTAATATAAATTAAAACTTACCTGTAGAATTAAAATAAACTATTTTAAAATATTAATTAACCTACCCTAACTATTATACTACAATTAAATTAAACTACCAATTAAATTAACTAAATTACATATTAAAAAACCCTATCCCTACTCAAATTATTTAAATATACTATTAAACCATCTTGGATGATGTCACTTGCATTGAAGTTCCAGTTTACGGCAGGCGACCGTATGAAGAGGATGCAGGATAAACTTCAGGATAGACCCGCTCCGCGTTGGATAGATGAAGATAGAAGATGCCGTCTGGATGAAGACTTCTTGACGTCTGGATGAGGATTTCGCTGCTGGATGAAGATCAAAGAGGCCGTCTGGATGAAGACTTCTTGCCGGCTGGATGGTTCCTTCAAGCGGGACTTCAATAACTGTAAGTGGATAGTCAGGGGTTAGTGTTATGTTTATTTAAGGTTTTCAGAGCAATGGGGAGCTTAGGTCATTTTAGAGTTTTTTATTTGGGGGGTTGGTTGGATGGGTGGTGGGTTTTACTGTTGGGGTGTTTGTATTTTTTTTATTTTTTGTGTTCTTTTATTTTTTGTAAATTAGTGTTTGTTTGTTTTTTAAACTTAGTGTTTTTTTTGTAATTTAGTCATTTTAATAAGGTTTAATAGTATATTTAAATAATGTTGGTAGGGTTAGATTTTTATAATATGTAATTTAGTGTATTTAATTGCTAGTTTAATTTAATTGCAGTATAATAGGGTAGGTTAATTAATAGTTTAAAATTAGTTTAATTAAATTGTACAGGTAAGTTTTAATTTATATTAAGATAGGGATGTTGTAATTTTAATTTAAAGCTAGTGGCTTGTTAGGTTTAGGGGTTAATAGCTTAATTTAGTTTATGGCGATGTGGGGGGCTAATGGTTTAGGGGTTAATAAGTTTATTTAGGTTGCGGCGGGGTAGGGGAGCGGTGGGATAGGGGTTAATAACTTTTATTTAGGTTGTGGCGATGTCGGGGGCGGCAGATTAGGGGTGTTTAGATTCGGGGCATATGTTAGGGTGTTAGGTGTAAATGTAACTGGTTTTCAGCTATAGAAATCAATGGGATATCTGGCAGCATCGAACATAAGCTTTCACTGCTTTCAGACTCCCATTGATTCCTATGGCATCAGCGGCCTCCAGGGTGGCAGATTGAAAACCAGGTACGCTGGGCCGGAATACCCACGAGCGTACCTCTCTGGGAAAAGGTGTCAGATAGAGTGTATTCGTAACATCTGTAATGACGTAAGCATCGATCTGCTTCGGATTGATACCGGCGGATCGTATGTTACGTCATAACTAGGTCGGATCAAGCTTGCAACAATTACGCTGCGGCATTCCGTCGTGTTTGCGGTTGACGACTTGATTGATATCCCCCTTAGAATGCAGGTGTCTTGAATCGTCCTATGGAATTTAGGGACAGGCAGCTAAAATCTGTGACCTTCCCACAAAATTAGCGGGGGATGGTCACTTAATTAAACCCCAATATATTATTTCCTGATTCAGACAGAGCAGCAGTTTTAAATAACTTTCCCGTTTGCTTCTATTATATCATTTTCTTTGTTCTCTTTATATCCTTTTCTGAAAACCATAGCTAGGTAGGCTAAGGAGCAGTAATGCACTAATCAGATCTAGCTGCACATAAAGTATATGCCTCTTGTCATTGGCTCACTAGATATGCCCAGCTAGCTCCCAGTAGTACATTGCTGCTCCTTCAACAAAGGACCAAGGCAATGGAGCACATTTTATAATAGAAGTTAATTAGGAAATTGTATGCTCTGTCTGAACCATGAAAGAACAATTTGGGTATCATTTCCTTTAAAATAAAGACTTGATTGTTATATTTATTTATTTATAAAATATTTTACCAAGAGGTATCTCATCTTGTGTTTGTGTCTTGCTATTTAAAAGCTGATAACGTCTTATTTTTAATTTATCTTTATTTAAACCTTATTTTATCTTTATTTGAACCTTATTTTATCTTTATTTGAACCTTATTTTATCTTTATTTGAACCTTATTTTATCTTTATTTGAACCTTATTTTATCTTTATTTGAACCTTATTTTATCTTTATTTAAACCTTATTTTATCTTTATTTAAACCTTATTTTATCTTTATTTGAACCTTATTTTATCTTTATTTGAACCTTATTTTATCTTTATTTGAACCTTATTTTATCTTTATTTGAACCTTATTTTATCTTTATTTAAACCTTATTTTATCTTTATTTGAACCTTATTTTATCTTTATTTGAACCTTATTTTATCTTTATTTGAACCTTATTTTATCTTTATTTAAACCTTATTTTATCTTTATTTGAACCTTATTTTATCTTTATTTGAACCTTATTTTATCTTTATTTGAACCTTATTTTATCTTTATTTGAACCTTATTTTATCTTTATTTGAACCTTATTTTATCTTTATTTAAACCTTATTTTATCTTTATTTGAACCTTATTTTATCTTTATTTGAACCTTATTTTATCTTTATTTGAACCTTATTTTATCTTTATTTGAACCTTATTTTATCTTTATTTAAACCTTATTTTATCTTTATTTGAACCTTATTTTATCTTTATTTGAACCTTATTTTATCTTTATTTGAACCTTATTTTATCTTTATTTGAACCTTATTTTATCTTTATTTGAACCTTTGTGCAGATGTCAGACTGGACAGCTCAATAGAAGTTGTATCTTTTCTGTTTGTCCTGTAAGGTTTTGAAAGTGGTTTTCTATTTGTGATGTACTTGACAAGGGCCTAGATTTAGAGTTGGGCGGTAGCCGTCAAAACCAGCGTTAGAGGCTCCTAACGCTGGTTTTTACTGCCCTCTGGTATTTGGAGCCAGTCATTAAAGGGTCTAATGCTCACTTTCCAGCCGCGACTTTTCCATACCGCAGATCCCCTTACGTCAATTGCGTATCCTATCTTTTCAATGGGATCTTTCTAACGCTGGTATTTAGAGTCGTGGCTGAAGTGAACGTTAGAACTCTAACGACAAAACTCCAGCCGCAGAAAAAAGTCAGTAGTTAAGAGCTTTCTGGGCTAACGCTGGTTCATAAAGCTCTTAACTACTGTGCTCTAAAGTACACTAACACCCATAAACTACCTATGTACACCTAAACCGAGGTCCCCCCACATCGCCGCCACTATATTTAAATTTTTTAACCCCTAATCTGCAGCTCGGTATACCGCCGCCAACTACGTTATCCCTATGTACCCCTAATCTGCTGCCCCTAACACCGCCGACTCCTATATTATATTTATTAACCCCTAATCTGCCCCCCACAACGTCGCCGCCAGCTACCTACAATTATTAACCCCTAATCTGCCGACCGGAGCTCACCGCTAGTATAATAAATGTAATAACCCCTAATCCGCCTCACTCCCGCCTCAATAACCCTATAATAAATAGTATTAACCCCTAATCTGCCCTCCCTAACATCGCCAACAGCTCACCGCTACTCTAATAAATTGTTTAACCCCTTAAGCTAATTCTAACCCTAACACTAACACCCCCCTAAGTTAAATATAATTTTTATCTAACGAAATAAATTAAGTCTTATTAAATAAATTATTCCTATTTAAATCTAAATACTTACCTGTAAAATAAATCCTAATATAGCTACAATATAAATTATAATTATATTTTAGCTATTTTAGGATTAATATTTATTTTACAGGCAACTTTGTAATTATTTTAACCAGGTACAATAGCTATTAAATAGTTAATAACTATTTAATAGCTACCTAGTTAAAATAATTACAAAATTACCTGTAAAATAAATCCTAACCTAAGTTACAATTAAACCTAACACTACACTATCAATAAATAAATTAAATAAACTACCTACAATTATCTACAATTAAACCTAACACTACACTATCAATAAATAAATTAAATACAAATACCTACAAATAAATAGAATTAAATAAACTAACTAAAGTACAAAAAATAAAAAAGAACTAAGTTACAAAAAATAAAAAAATATTTACAAACATTAGAAAAAAATTACAACAATTTTAAACTAATTACACCTACTCTAAGCCCCCTAATAAAATAACAAAGACCCCCAAAATAAAAAAATGCCCTACCCTATTCTAAATTACAAAAGTTCAAAGCTCTTTTACCTTACCAGCCCTGAAAAGGGCCATTTGCGGGGCATGCCCCAAAGAATTCAGCTCTTTTGCCTGTAAAAAAAACCATACAATACCCCCCCAACATTACAACCCACCACCCACATACCCCTAATCTAACCCAAACCCCCCTTAAATAAACCTAACACTAAGCCCCTGAAGATCTTCCTACCTTGTCTTCACCATGCCAGGTATCACCGATCGTTCCAGGCTCCAAAATCTTTATCCAAGCCCAAGTGGGGGCTAGACATCCATCATCCGACGGCTGAAGAAGTCCAGAAGAGGGTCCAAAGTCTTCATCCTATCCGGGAAGAAGAGTAGATCTGGACCGTCAACAATCTTCTTCCAAGCGGCATCTTCTATCTTCATCCGATGAGGACCGGCTCCATCTTGAAGACCTCCACCGCGGACCCATCTTCTTCTTCCGACGACTTCCCGACGAATGAAGGTTCCTTTAAGGGACGTCATCCAAGATGGCGTCCCTCGAATTCTGATTGGCTGATAGGATTCTATCAGCCAATCGGAATTAAGGTAGGAAAATTCTGATTGGTTGATGGAATCAGCCAATCAGAATCAAGTTCAATCTGATTGGCTGATCAAAGTCAGCCAATCAGATTGAGCTCGCATTCTATTGACTGATCGGAACAGGTAATTTTGTAATTATTTTAACTAGGTAGCTATTAAATAGTTGTTAACTATTTAATAGCTATTGTACCTGGTTAAAATAAATACAAAGTTACCTGTAAAATAAATATAAATCCTAAAATAGCTATAATATAATTATAATTTATATTGTAGCTATATTAGGATTTATTTTACAGGTAAGTATTTAGCTTTAAATAGGAATAATTTATTTAATAAGAGTTAATTTATTTTGTTAGATTTAAATTATATTTAATTTAGGGGGGTGTTAGGTTTAGGGTTAGACTTAGCTTTAGGGGTTAATCCATTTATTACAGTAGCGGCGAGATTCGGTCGGCAGATTAGGGGTTAATAATTGAAGTTAGGTGTCGGCAATGTTAGGGAGGGCAGATTAGGGGTTAATACTATTTATTATAGGGTTATTGAGGCGGGAGTGAGGCGGATTAGGGGTTACTAACTTTATTATAGTAGCGCTCAGGTCCGCTCGGCAGATTAGGGATTAATAAGTGTAGGCAGGTGGAGGCGACGTTGAGGGGGCAGATTAGGGGTTAATAAATATAATATAGGGGTCGGCAGTGTTAGGGGCAGCAGATTAGGGGTACATAGGGATAATGTAGGTAGCGGCGGTTTACGGAGCAGCAGATTAGGGGTTAAAAAAAATATGCAGGTGTCAGCGATAGTGGGGGCGGCAGATTAGGGGTTAATAAGAGTAAGGTTAGGGGTGTTTAGACTCGGGGTACATGTTAGGGTGTTAGGTGCAGACGTAGGAAGTGTTTCCCTATAGTAAACAATGGGGCTGCATTAGGAGCTGAACGCTACTTTTTTGCAGGTGTTAGGTTTTTTTTCAGCTCAAATGGCCCCATTGTTTTCTATGGGGGAATCGTGCACGAGCACGTTTTTGAAGCTGGCCGCTTCCGTAAGCACCGCCGCTGGTATCTAGAGTTGCAGTGGCGTTAAATTATGCTCTACGCTCCCTTTTTGGAGCCTAACGCACTGAAAACCCAGCCATTCTGTGAACTCTAAATACCAGCGGTATTTAAAAGGTGCGGGGGAAAAAAAGCATGCGTAGCTAACGCACCTCTTTGGCCGCCAAACTCTAAATCTAGGCCAAGGTGCGGCTACAAATCTAGGAATTCTGTCATTTTCTAGTGCTGAAGTTGTGGGTTTTTCATGCAGCAGTTTCTGTGCGAGTCATGAGTAGGGTGACCATATTGTCGCTTTAAAAAGGGACACATGAAAAATACATATGTGAGGGTTCTTATACAAAACATTTCTTTAAACAGCCCTGAAAACCGCCCTGACATATGTATTTTTCATGTGTCCCTTTTTAAAGCGGTGATATGGTCACCTTAGCCATGAGACTTCCCGGAAACAGGAGTTAAGAAACAGCGGTCCTAAAACCGCTGCTCCTTAACTCGTCCGCCACCTCTGAGACCGCTGCTGATTAACTTGTCCACCACCTCTGAGACCGCTGCTGATTAACTCGTCCACCACCTCTGAGACCACTGCTCCTTAACTCATCCGCCACCTCTGAGACCGCTGCTGATTAACTCGTCCACCACCTCTGAGACCGCTGCTGATTAACTCGTCCACCACCTCTGAGACCGCTGCTGATTAACTCTTCTACCACCTCTGAGATCGCTGCTGATTAACTCGTCCACCACCTCTGACACCACTGCTGATTAACTCGTCCGCCACCTCTGAGACTGCTGCTGATTAACTCGTCCGCCACCTCTGAGACCACTGCTCCTTAACTCGTCCGCCACCTCTGAGACCGCTGCTGATTAACTCGTCCCCCACCTCTGAGACCACTGCTGATTAACTCGTCCGCCACCTCTGAGACCACTGCTGATTAACTCGTCCACCACCTCTGAGACCACTGCTGATTAACTCGTCCGCCACCTCTGAGATCGCTGCTGATTAACTCGTCCGCCACCTCTGAGACCACTGCTCCTTAACTCGTCCGCTACCTCTGAGACCGCTGCTCCTTAACTCGTCCACTACCTCTGAGACCGCTGCTGATTAACTTGTCCACCACCTCTGAGACCGCTGCTGATTAACTCGTCTGCCACCTCTGAGACCACTGCTGATTAACTCGTCCACCACCTCTGACTCTGAGACCGCTGCTCCTTAACTCGTCCACCACCTCTGACTCTGAGACCGCTGCTGATTAACTCGTCCACCACCTCTGAGACCGCTGCTGATTAACTCGTTCACCACCTCTGAGACCGCTGCTCCTTAACTCGTCCACCACCTCTGAGACTGCTGCTGATTAACTCGTCCACCACCTCTGAGACCGCTGCTGATTAACTCATCCACCACCTCTGAGACCGCTGCTCCTTAACTCGTCCACCACCTCTGAGACCGCTGCTGATTAACTCATCCACCACCTCTAAGACCGCTGCTCCTTAACTCGTCCACCACCTCTAAGACCGCTGCTCCTTAACTCGTCCACCACCTCTGAGACCGCTGCTGATTAACTCGTCCACCACCTCTGAGACTGCTGCTGATTAACTCGTCCACACACCTCTGAGACCACTGCTGATTAACTCGTCCACCACCTCTGAGACCGCTGCTGATTAACTCGTCCACCACCTCTGAGACCACTGCTGATTAACTCGTCCACCACCTCTGAGGCTGCTGCCAATTAACTCATTCGCCACCTCTGAGGCCGCTGCTAATTAACTCATCCGCTACCTCTGAGACTGCTGCTCCTTAACTCGTCAACCACCTCTGAGACCGCTGCTCCTTAACTCGTCCATCACCTCTTAGGCCGCTGCTGATTAACTCGTCCACCACCTCTGAGGCTGCTGCTCATTAACTCATCCGCTACCTCTGAGACCGCTGCTCCTTAACTCGTCCATCACCTCTGAGGCCGGTGCTGATTAACTCGTCCACCACCTCTGAGACCAATGCTCCTTAACTCGTCCATCACCTCTGAGACTGCTGCTGATTAACTCGTCCACCACCTCTAAGGCTGCTGCTCATTAACTCATCAGCTACCTCTGAGGCGGCAGACAGCAATCAGTCAGATCAGATACGAACCGGTTGATTGACACCCCCATCTAGCAGCCGATTGGCGGCGAATGTGCAGGGGGCGGCATTGCACAAGCATTTCACTAGAAATGCGTGTGCAGTGATAAATGCCAATAGTGTATGCTGTCGACATTTATCGATGTGCGGCGGACATGATCCGCTACAGTAGATCATGTCCGCCCCCACATAAGTATATCGGCCCCCAAGTATCCTCTTCTGCAAAAGAATCAGGCAATCAGAGCAGTCCGGTAATCCAATGGTTAACAGCAGGTAAGTACCTGGGGAGAGAGTTCAGGTCATGCAGAAGTAGCAAACAAAGCAGAAACACGAGGATCAAGCCAAGTTCAGAAATATTAAAAGCACCTTAACGTAATTAGCAAGCTGGAAATACAGACAGACACCAACGGAACACATGGGCCCTCTTTAATACTGAGGTGTGTAAAGTTTGTAACCACATCAGTTACCCAGGTGCTGTCAGAGACACAGCACAATCACCTTAAATTTCTCTACAATGTTTAATGGTGTAATACAGGCTTCTTAAAACTTTTTTTTCCCAAGACCCAGTGCCATGAGAACACATACAGGGAGTGCAGAATTATTAGGCAAGTTGTATTTTTGAGGATTCATTTTATTATTGAACAACAACCATGTTCTCAATGAACCCAACAAACTCATTAATATCAAAGCTGAATAGTTTTGGAAGTAGTTTTTAGTTTGTTTTTAGTTATAGCTATTTTAGGGGGATATCTGTGTGTGCAGGTGACTATTACTGTGCATAATTATTAGGCAACTTAACAAAAACAAATATATACCCATTTCAATTATTTATTTTTACCAGTGAAACCAATATAACATCTCAACATTCACAAATATACATTTCTGACATTCAAAAACAAAACAAAAACAAATCAGTGACCAATATAGCCACCTTTCTTTGCAAGGACACTCAAAAGCCTGCCATCCATGGATTCTGTCAGTGTTTTGATCTGTTCACCATCAACATTGCATGCAGCAGCAACCACAGCCTCCCAGACACTGTTCAGAGAGGTGTACTGTTTTCCCTCCTTGTAAATCTCACATTTGATGATGGACCACAGGTTCTCAATGGGGTTCAGATCAGGTGAACAAGGAGGCCATGTCATTAGATTTTCTTCTTTTATACCCTTTCTTGCCAGCCACGCTGTGGAGTACTTGGACGCATGTGATGGAGCATTGTCCTGCATGAAAATCATGTTTTTCTTGAAGGATGCAGACTTCTTCCTGTACCACTGCTTGAAGAAGGTGTCTTCCAGAAACTGGCAGTAGGACTGGGAGTTGAGCTTGACTCCATCCTCAACCCGAAAAGGCCCCACAAGCTCATCTTTGATGATACCAGCCCAAACCAGTACTCCACCTCCACCTTGCTGGCGTCTGAGTCGGACTGGAGCTCTCTGCCCTTTACCAATCCAGCCACGGGCCCATCCATCTGGCCCACCAAGACTCACTCTCATTTCATCAGTCTATAAAACCTTAGAAAAATCAGTCTTGAGATATTTCTTGGCCCAGTCTTGACGTTTCAGCTTGTGTGTCTTGTTCAGTGGTGGTCGTCTTTCAGCCTTTCTTACCTTGTCCATGTCTCTGAGTATTGCACAGCTTGTGCTTTTGGGCACTCCAGTGATGTTGCAGCTCTGAAATATGGCCAAACTGGTGGCAAGTGGCATCTTGGCAGCTGCACGCTTGACTTTTCTCAGTTCATGGGCAGTTATTTTGCGCCTTGGTTTTTCCACACGCTTCTTGCGACCCTGTTGACTATTTTGAATGAAACGCTTGTTGTTCGATGATCACGCTTCAGAAGCTTTGCAATTTTAAGAGTGCTGCATCCCTCTGCAAGATATCTCACTATTTTTGACTTTTCTGAGCCTGTCAAGTCCTTCTTTTGACCCATTTTGCCAAAGGAAAGGAAGTTACCTAATAATTATGCACACCTGATATAGGGTGTTGATGTCATTAGACCACACCCCTTCTCATTACAGAGATGCACATCACCTAATATGCTTAATTGGTAGTAGGCTTTCGAGCCTATACAGCTTGGAGTAAGACAACATGCATAAAGAGGATGATGTGGTCAAAATACTAATTTGCCTAATAATTCTGCACTCCCTGTAGCATAGTGGCCTTATTTTCATGTTTGGTCTGAAAATTCCGAAAGTAAAATACAGGAAGTTAGCTACAATTTTTGTCAAAGTGATTAAAATGTGCGTACTTTTCCCCTGATTGTAGTCAAACTTGAAAGTGTAGTAAAAGGTAATAACACAGATATATACTCATACAGCACACATAACACACACTCTCATACAGCACACACACCACACACACTCTCATAAAATGCACACACCACACACACACTCTCTCATACAACACACACACCACACATACTCACATACAATGCACACACACACTCTCATAAAATACACACACCACACATACTCTCATGCAACGCACACACACACACTCTCATAAAATACATAGATTCTCATACAATGCACACACACCACACACACTCTCATACAACGCACACACACACTCTCATAAAATACACACACCACGCATACTCTCATGCAACGCACACACACACTCTCATAAAATACATAGATTGTCATACAATGCACACACACCACACACACTCTCATACAATGCACGCACACCCTCTCATACAAAATACACACTACATACCCTTTCATACAATGCACAAACACCACACACTCTCATACAATATACACACTACATACCCTTTCATACAATGCACAAACACCACACACTCTCAACAATGCACAAACACCACACACTGTTATACAATGCACACACACTCTCATAAAATACACACACCACATACAATGCACAAAAACCAAACACACACTCTCATACAATGCACACATACTCTCATAAAATACACACACCACATACCCTCTCATACAACTTACACACACCACACACTCTCTCAGACAACACACGCACACACTCTTATACAGCACGCGCACACTCTCATACAACACACACACACTCTCATACAATACACACACCACATACACTCTACTACAACACACACATCACATACATTCTCATACACCAGACCTCCTCTCATACAACACAAACACCACACACTCTCTCAGACAACACACGCACACACTCTCATACAGCATGCACACACTCTCATACAGCACACACACACTCTCATACAATAAACACACCACATACACTCTCATACAACACACACATCACATACATTCTCATACACCAGGCATACTCTCATACAACACAAACACACACACACTCTCATACAGCATGCACACACTCTCATACAGCACACAAATACTCTCATACAATATACACTCTCATACAACATTCTCATTCTCATACACCAGATACACTCTCATGCAACACAAATACCAGACACACTCTCATAAAATACCCACCACATACACTCTCATACAACTTACACACACCACACACTCTCTCAGACAACACACGCACACACTCTCATACAGCACACACACACTCTCATACAATACACACACCACACACTCTCTCAGACAACACACGCACACACTCTCATACAGCACACACACACTCTCATACAATACACACACCACATACACTCTCATACAACACACACATCACATACATTCTCATACACCACACACACTCTCATACAATACAAACACACTCTCATACAATGCACACACACCACACATGCATTGCAGTGATTATTTATATTGATGTAAATTAAATATTTTAATACAGTTTAATAAATTGCCCCTATTTTGTGTTGGGGATTTTTAAACAGTGAGGTGCAATGCAACTGGGACCTCATGTTCGTATTGCACGGAAGCATTGTGCTCACGAGAACTAGTGCAGTGAAGGGGGTAAGTCGTACAGTGATGGGCAGTAAATATATTTGTATATGAATATATACATACACCTAGAGTACGAGTTTTGCGTTAGAGGCTGTGCGGTGCTAACGAGCAGGTTATGCTCACCGCTCACTTACAGACAGCGCTGGTATTACAGGTTTTTACAACCCAGGCAAGAAGTGAGCGTTGAGCAAAATTTTGCTCCTTACCGCACTCCAATACCAGCGCTGCTTACGATAGCGGTGAGCTGGTGTAACGTGCTCGTGCACGATTTCCCCATACGATTCAACGGTGAGAGCCGGCTGAAAAAAGTCTAACACCTGCAAAAAAGCAGCGTAAAGCTCCTTAACGCAGCCCCATTGATACCTATGGGGAAATAAAAGTTATGTCTACACCTAACACCTTAACATGAACTCCGAGTCTAAACACCCCTAATCTTACACTTATTAACCCCTAATCTGCCGTCCCCGATATTGCCACAACCTACATTATATTATTAACCCCTAAACTGCCGCACTCCCGACTCGCAAACATTAGTTAAATATTATTAACCCCTAATCTGCCAACCCTAACATCGACGCCACCTACCTACATTTATTAACCCCTAATCTGCCGCCCCCAACGTCGCCGCCACTATAGTAAAGTTATTAACCCCTAAACCTAAGTCTAATCCTAAACCTAACACCCCCTAACTTAATTTTTATTTTTATTTTGTTAGGGGGATTAGATTAGGTGTAATTAGTTTAAAAATCTTGTAATTTCTTTATTATTTTCTGTAATTTAGTGGGGGGGGGGGGTTTGTACTTTAGATAATTTTATTTAATTGTATTTAATTGTTGTTAAATTAGTTAATTTATTTAATTATAGTGTAGTGTTAGGTGTTATTGTAACTTAGGTTAGGTTTTATTTTACAGGTACTTTTGTATTTTTTTTAGCTAGGTAGTTATTAAATAGTTAATAACTATTTAGTAACTATTCTACCTAGTTAAAATAAATACAAACTACGCCTAGATTTAGAGTTCTGCGTTAGCCGTCAAAACCAGCGTTAGGGGCTCCTAACGCTGGTTTTCGGCTACAGCTGGTATTTAGAGTCAGCCAGGAAAGGGACTAACGCTCACTTTGCAGCCGCGACTTTTCAATGGGATCTTTCTAATGCTGGAATTTAGAGTCTTGGCTGAAGTGAGCGTTAGAACTCTAACGACAAAACTCCAGCCGCAGAGAAAAGCCAGGAGTTAAGAGCTTTCTGGGCTAACGCCGGTTCATAAAGCTCTTAACTACTGTGCTCTAAAGTACACTAACACCCATAAACTACCTATGTACTCCTAAACCGAGGCCCCCCCACCTCGCCGCCACTCTCATAAATTTTTTTAACCCCTAATCTGCCGACCGCACACCGCCGCCACCTACATTATCCCTATGTATCCCTAATCTGCTGCCCCTAACACCACCGACCCCTATATTATATTTATTAACCCCTAATCTGCCGACCCTAACGTCGCCGCCACCTACCTACAATTATTAACCCCTAATCTGCCAACCGTACCTCACCGCTACTATAATAAAGTTATTAACCCCTAATCCGCCTCAATAACCCTATAATAAATAGTATTAACCCCTAATCTGCCCTCCCTAACATCACCGACACCTAACTTCAAGTATTAACCCCTAATCTGCCGACCGGACCTCACCGGTACTCTAATAAATGTATTAACCCTTAAAGCTAAGTCTAACCCTAACACTAACACCCCCCTAAGTTAAATATAATTTTTATCTAACGAAATAAATTATTTCTTATTAAATAAATTATTCCTATTTAAAGCTAAATACTTACCTGTAAAATAAACCCTAATATAGCTACAATATAAATTATAATTATATTGTAGCTATTTTAGGATTTATATTTATTTTACAGGCAACTTTGTATTTATTTTAACCAGGTACAATAGCTATTAAATAGTTAATAACTATTTAATAGTTACCTAGTTAAAATAATTACAAAATTACCTGTAAAATAAATCCTAACCTAAGTTACAATTAAAAATAACACTACACTATCAATAAATTAATTCAATAAAATACCTACAATTATCTACAATTAAACCTAACACTACACTATCATTAAATTAATTAAATTAATTACATACAAATACCTACAAATAAATACAATTAAAAAAACTAACTAAAGTACAAAAAATACAAAAAGCTAAGTTACAAAAAATAAAAAAATAATTTACAAACATTATAAAAATATTACAACAATTTTAAGCTAATTACACCTACTCTAAGCCCCCTAATAAAATAACAAAGCCCCCCAAAATAAAAAAATGCCCTACCCTATTCTAAAATAAAAATTGAAAAGCTCTTTTACCTTACCAGCCCTTAAAAGGGTCCTTTGCGGGGCATGCCCCAAAGAATTCTGCTCTTTTGCCTGTAAAAAAAAACATACAATACCCCCCCCAACATTACAACCCACCACCCACATACCCCTAATCTAACCCAAACCCCCCTTAAATAAACCTAACACTAAGCCCCTGAAGATCTCCCTACCATATCTTCACCACCCCGGGTATCACCGATCCGTCCAGAAGAGGCTCCAAAGTCTTCATCCAAGCCCAAGCGGGGGCTGAAGAGATCCATCATCGGGCTGAAGAGATCCATCATCCGGCTGAAGAGATCCATCAACCGGCTGAAGAGATCCATCATCCGGCTGAAGTCTTGATCCAAGCGGGGGCTGAAGAGGTCCATCATCGGGCTAAAGAGGTCCATCATCCGGCTGAAGTCTTAATCCAAGCGGGGGCTGAAGAGATCCATCATCCGGCTGAAGTCTTCTATCAAACGGCTTCTTCAATCTTCTTTCTTCCGGATCCATCTTCATCCCGCCGACGCGGAACATCCTCCTCGGATTTTACTAGATTTAGGGGTTGATAACTTTAGTATAGTGGCGGCGACGTTGGGGGTGGCAGATTAGGGGTTAATAAATGTAGGTAGGTGTCGGCGATGTTAGGGACAGCAGATTAGGGGTTAATAATATTTAACTAGTGTTTGCGAGGTGGGAGTGCGGCGGTTTAGGGGTAATATATTTATTATAGTGGCGGCGATGTCTCGTTCGGCAGATTAGGGGTTAAAAAATTTAATTTTAGTGTTTGCGATGTGGGGGGCCTCGGTTTAGGGGTTTATAGGTAGTTTATGGGTGTTAGTGTACTTTTTAGAACTTTAGTTAAGAGTTTTATGCTACGGCGTTGTAGTGTAAAACTCTTAACTACTGACTTTAAAATGCGGTACCAGGCTTGATAGGAAAGGGTGTACCACTCACTTTTTGTAAGACTCGTAATACCGGCGCTATGCAAGTCCCATTGAAAAAAGAGGATACGCAATTTACGTAAGTGGATTTGCGGTATTTCCAAGTCTGGACAAAAA
Source organism: Bombina bombina (assembly GCF_027579735.1). Taxonomy (NCBI): domain Eukaryota; kingdom Metazoa; phylum Chordata; class Amphibia; order Anura; family Bombinatoridae; genus Bombina; species Bombina bombina. The sequence goes on along the minus strand of NC_069504.1, from coordinate 1,134,191,221 downwards.
AGTGAGCGGTACACCTGTACCTTCAAGACTTGTAATACCAGCGGGCGTTAAAAAGCAGCGTTGGGACCGGCCAACGCTGCTTATTAAGCCTAACGCACAACTCGTAATCTAGCCGATAGATATGTATGTGTTAATATGTGTATTTACACATGTTAACACAAAATATATGTATATAAGCAAATGCATATACTGTATATTTACTAGGAACACACAGTTCCCATAGATCACAATATAAAAACACTTTTCAGTGCCGTTTTATTTCTAACAACTCGCACCCACTACTTTTAACCCCTTATTACTGCTTCTAGCAGTTATATTTAACAAAATAAATATGCTAATTTTTTTGTTTTACTTTATTTAGGGTGCAATTGGGGGACATTTAGAAAAATAATTAGAGATCTGGAGGCCTATGTATTAAAGGTCTTGCGGACCTGATCCGACAGTGCGGATCAGGTCCGCAAGACCTCGCTGAATGCGGAGAGCAATACGCTCTCCGTATTCAGCATTGCACCAGCAGCTCACAAGAGCTGCTGGTGCAACGCCGCCCCCTGCAGACTCACGGCCAATCGGCCGCCAGCAGGGAGGTGTCAATCAACCCGATCATACTCGATTGGGTTGAATTGTGGCGATTCCTGTCCGCCTCATCAGAGCAGGCGGACAGAGTTTTGGAGCAGCGCTCTTTAGACCGCTGCTTGATAACTGCTGTTTCTGGCGAGCCTGAAGAGTCGCCAGAAACACGGGCCCACAAGATCCATACGGAGCATAATAAATGGGCCTCCTGATCTCTGGTAAATTTTCTGAGCAGTAAGTGCTACCGTGAGCTTGCGATAGCAATAACCAACCACTTGTATTAGCTGGTTATTTAATGCGCACCCGTAAACAAGCACATTTGCCTGTTTGCAGGTGAGTGATAAATTAGCGCTCCACTTGTAATCTAGCCCATAATTTGACACGTTAATCTTTGAATATTGGAGACACTGAAGAATCTTAAGGGATTCAATCCGTGATATCACACAAGGCTGATCTGAGCTGAGACTGGAGGTAGCTAAAGAGCTACTAATACAGACTGTGTAACTTGTATTGAAAAAAATATAAAGTGATTCACTCTGTGTAAGTGATACAACAGGGAAACTATAAATATAAAAAAATATAAAGTGATTCACTCTGTGTAAGTGATACAACAGGGAAACTATAAATATAAAAAAATAAAACATGTGATCAAAGACAGAATATAAATTGCTATTAGGGGAATTGAATTCTACATATTAAATCCTTAGGTAGACAACTTGACCACTACTCTATCAGTTCCCACTTATGTTTCTAAAAGTAATTAAAAGTGATAGACTCTATGTAAGTGATACAACAAAGCAAATAAAGAATGTGATCAAACAAGCACAGTGCATAGATAGAAATGCAAAAAATATACTTCAATTATAATTCACCACAGATGAAAATAGATGAAGAAAGTCCACTTTGCTTTCTTGAATTCTTCTATTATAATAATGTCGTAGGGTGGTTTCCTCAAAAAGATAGAAACATAGAAATAGTGCAAAACAGTTTACATATAAAATAATATCCCAATCTGAACTCACATGGGGGAGAGCTTCTATAGCTCTAAGTTATAAAGGTTATTTATCCCCTTAGCGAGCAGACTGTTTTTCAATTTTCTTACCGTTAAGGACCCCTTCAGGATTGCCAGAAACAGAAGTTATGAAGTAGCAGTCTAAAGACCGCTGCTACATAACTTGTCCGCCTTATCTGAGGCCACAGACTGAAATCAACCTGATCGAATACGATCGGGTTGATTGACACCCCCAGCTAGCGGCCGATTGGCCGCGAATCTGCAGGGGGCGGCATTGCACCAACAGTTCACAAGAATTGCAGGTGCAATGATAAATGTCGACAGCGTATGCTGTTGGCATTTATTGAAGTGCAGCAGACACGATACACTACATTGTAACATGTCCGCTCGCACAATGATACATCTACCCCCAGGGATGTTTTTACATTTTTGCAGTGTTTGTGTTTAGCTGTAATTTTTCTCTTACTCAATTACTGTACCGACACAGATTATATACTGTTTTTCTCGCAATTAAATGGATTTTCTAAAGATATCTTTTTTTTCATCATCCTATATAATAAAAGACAAGAGTTTGTCTGAAGCCGTCATGCGCAGTTCAGACAAACTCTTGCCGCGAGGACCCGGCAGCTCAGCTGACAGACAGAGGCGCGTGAGGACCCGGCAGCTCAGCTGAAAGACAGAGGCGCGCGAGGACCCGGCAGCTCAGCTGAAAGACAGAGGCGCGCGAGGACCCGGCAGCTCAGCTGAAAGACAGAGGCGCGCGAGGACCCGGCAGCTCAGCTGAAAGACAGAGGCGCGCGAGGACCCGGCAGCTCAGCTGAAAAACAGAGGCGCGCGAGGACCCGGCAGCTCAGCTGAAAGACAGAGGCGCGCGAGGACCCGGCAGCTCAGCTGAAAGACAGAGGCGCGCGAGGACTAAGGATACACAATGGGTAATAATGACATATGGGGGTACTAAGGATACACAATGGGTAATAATGACATAAGGGGCACTAAGGATACACAATGGGTAATAATGACATAAGGGGCACTAAGGATACACAATGGGTAATAATGACATAAGGGGGTACTAAGGATACACAATGGGTAATAATGACATAAGGGGGCACTAAGGATACACAATGGGTAATAATGACATAAGGGGCACTAAGGATACACAATGGGTAATAATGACATTAGGGGCACTAAGGATACACAGTGGGTAATGACATATGGGGCACTAAGGATACACAACGAGTAATAATGACATATGGGGGGTACTAAGGATACACAATGGGTAATAATGACATATAGGGGCACTAAGGATACACAATGGGTAATAATGACATAAGGGGCACTAAGGATACACAATGGGTAATAATGACATAAGGGGGTACTAAGGATACACAATGGGTAATAATGACATAAGGGGGCACTAAGGATACACAATGGGTAATAATGACATAAGGGGCACTAAGGATACACAGTGGGTAATGACATATGGGGCACTAAGGATACACAATGAGTAATAATGACATATGGGGGGTACTAAGGATACACAATGGGTAATAATGACATATAGGGGCACTAAGGATACACAATGGGTAATAATGACATAAGGGGGCACTAAGGATACACAATGGGTAATAATGACATATGGGGGCACTAAGGATACACAATGGGTAATAATGACATAAGGGGCACTAAGGATACACAATGGGTAATAATGACATATGGGGGTACTAAGGATGCACAATGGGTAATAATGACATAAGGGGGCACTAAGGATACACAATGGGTAATGACATATGGGGCACTAAGGAGAGAGAGAGAGAGAGAGAGAGAGAGAGAGAGAGAGAGAGAGAGAGAGAGAGAGAGAGAGAGAGAGAGAGATTTAAATATAACACAACACGGCCCGTGTTAACGGGCTTTAGGACTAGTTTCATATAATTTACTATAAAATAATTATAAAATATGATGAAATAAAACACATTTTTTCTAACTTTGACTCCCAATATCTGTTACACATCTACAACCACCAAAAAGCACCCATGCTAAATAGTTTCTAAATTTTGTCCTGAGTTTAGAAATACCCAATGTTTACCTCCTTAACCCCTTAAAGGACCGGGTATTTCAGACAAATAATTCCCCAAAAGACCAGAGTATTTCTAGCATTTTTGCTATCACTCCATTTAAACAGAAATAGAGCTTTTTTTATATTTACCTATCAAAACTATATATTTTTTTCTAGTATTGATGTAGGCCCATTTTGGTATATTTCGTGCCACCATTTCACCGACATATGCGATCAAATAAAAAAATTGTTAACTTTTTCACAAACTTTAGGTTTCTCACTGAAATTATTTACAAACAGCTTGTGCAATCATGGCTCAAATGGTTGTAAATGATTCCCTAGGATCCCCTTTGTTCAGAAATAGCAGACATATATGGCTTTGGCATTGCTTTTTGGTAATTAGAAGGCCGCTAAATGCAGCTGCGTATGACACTTTTATTATTCCCAGCAGTGAAGGGGTTAATTAGGTAGCTTGTAAGGTTAATTTTAGCTTTAGTGTATACATTACTCTCCTACCTGACACTTTCCACCCCCTGATCCCTCCCTTATCCCTCTCAAACAGCTCTCTTCCCTCCCCCACCCCCCATTGGTCACCCCTATCTTAAGTTCTGATAAAAAGTCTGCTTTTTTAATATATATAAAATATTTTTTTCTATTGTCTGCAGTGTAGGATCCCCCCCTTACCCCCAACCTCCCTGACCCCTCAAACAGCTCTCTAAACCTCCCCTCTACCTATTATCCAGAGTCTTAGATACTGCCAGCTGTCTGCCAGTATCCAGTTTGCAGTAAATTATATATATATTTTTTATTAAAAACAATATACATTTTTTCTGTACCCCCTCTTCCTCCCAGATCCCTTTCTCACCCTCTTTACCCTTTCTACTATATGAGCGCCCTCTCCCTACTTCTCCCTCCTTCTTTCCTCCTCACTGCCCTCTAAAAAAAAAATTCTGTAGTGTAGCAGTCCCATCCACTCCCGCCCCCCCCTGCCCCCCTCCAGCGATGGGCCACCCACCCGCCTCCCTCCTAACCCTCCCACGCCATCAACAATCGGCACCATCGCTGCCCAAAGCAGAGAGGGCCACAGAGGTGCCCTCTCTGCATTGGTTACCCTCCGGCAGGTATTGCACATTAGCCTAAATATGGAGGCATTGTGGCAATACACTAAGAACTGCTGAAGAGATCACTGATTGCTTCCAGCGCAGTTTTTACTGCATGACGTGCCAGGTACTTCCATTGTCACTAACTGACAGTGTTTGCATGATGTACCTGGAACATCATTAGTCCTTAAGGGGTTAAAATCCCATTGGCATAGACCTGAACATGTATTCCAAGGATTTATTACAAAGTTAAAAATGTTATCTGTATAAAAACAGATAAAATAAAATACAAACAAATTATTTGTAACTTGTATTAAATGTAGTGTAATTCAATTAGTGAATATTATTCTCCCGTGTGTGGGTGGTGAGACAAACCTTAAGACACTGTGCAGTCCCCTTCCTGTTTATATGTTTAGTGACTTACAGAGGTCTTTGTGTTTTGGACCATACAATTTAAACAACTTTCAATTCAACTTCTATTATTAAATGTGCTTCATTCTTTTGGTAGCCTTTGTTGAAGGAGCAGCAATGCGCTAACAGAGCTAACTGATCTCATCAGGTGAGCCAATGACAACAGACATACATGTGCAGAAACCAATCAGCAGCTAGCTCCTTGTAGTGCATTGCTGCTCCTTCAACAAAGGATACCAAAGAATAAAGCACATTTAGAATAGAAGTAAACTGGAAAATTGTTTAAAAGCCCATATCAGAATCATGACAGTTTATTTTTAACCTGACTATCCCTTTACATATGCTACTGAGGGGTACAAAAGTTTTACTATGCGTACATTTTCCATGAATCTCTATTATTGTACTTTGTACAATGAGAAGAGCTCCTTTTAAGTCAGTTTTATCACTCACCTTGTGCACGGAAGGACAGTAACAAAACATATGTGTTTGCATTTTATACAACCTTTGTGCAGTGCTTTGCCTATAAAAGAAACAGGGAAAAGTCATTTCATTAGAATGGAATTTTAATCATTAGAAAATGCACTGGGTGCTCTTAACAAACAAATGTAACCTTTGTATAGACTAAAAAGATGACAAATATCTATACTATGTGTCACAGAGAATCATATGATTACTCTTTTTAACTTAATATTTTTCATGACACATTCCCACCATTAAATTAGATGTAACTAATGCAGGAAATACCAGAGTGACCCCTATGTAATGTTTTATGGAAACAGTTTAGCCAGATCACCGATTGTGTGTTTAGAGTTGAAGGAGAACATAAAAGGAAAGATAAAAGCACATCTGGGAATAATAGATAATGATATAAGTAGCCAACAACGGTTGGGTAAGACAGAGGCATCACATTTTTGTTATGTTTATCCCCACAGGCTATTAGCACAAGGTACAGAGGATGTGACATTTGGAAGCAGTTAGAGATATTGAGAAATACCAAGACATTGTTGTGATGGTTTAAGAAACTTAAAGCCAGTTGAGTTGATTAAATGGATGTAGCTACTAATTCTTGCAATTATTCAGTGAGCGTTCATCCTCCGACATAAAAACTATAGGACATATCAGCTGTGACTTCAGATCACGTATATATTTATCCCCAGAGCTTCAGAGCTACAGAAATCAGAAGCTATCAGCACTAACAGCTTTAATTAGCCAACAATCGCATAATTACTATGGATATCTACTTTAGCAGAATTGCAAAAACAAACAGAAAGCCGGTACTAACAGGGTGTGTCCTTGTCACCGTTATTCTGAATTTCCAGCAAGAAATAAGCTAAAGTTATTATAAATACACAGGGACTTACTTTAATATAATATATAGTGATTACCTACACAGGGGCTTTCTGTAATATAATATATAGTGAGTACTTACACAGGGACTTACTGGAATATAATATATAGTAGGTACTTACACAGGGACTTACTGTAATATAATATATAGTGAGTACTTACACAAATCCAGATTACGAGTTTTGAGCGCTATAGGGAAATTAACGACCGCATATATTTCAGCGATATTTCACTCCCTATAGCACTGAGTTTAAAAAAAGCCGGCGTTTGCGGGCACTATGGCTGTGTTGAGCTCCATAGCGCACACAAATACCAGCGCTGCTTTGAGCTGTTGTTACGTGCTCGTGCACGATTTCCCCATAGACAACAAAAAGCCTAACACCTGCAATCACGGAGCGTAAAGCTCCGTAACGCAGCCCAATTGATGTCTATGGGGAAATTTCTTTCTATGTTTAAACCTAACACCCTAACATAAACCCCGAGTTTAAACACCCCTAATCTGCTGCCCCCAACATCGCCGCAAACTACATTACTGTTATTAACCCCTAATCTGCTGCCCCCAAAATTGCCGCAACCTAACTACACTTATTAACCCCTAATTTACTGCCCCCAATGTCGCCGCCACTATACTAAAGATATTAACCCCTAAACCTAACCCTAAGTCTAACCCCACTAACTTTAACATAATTAAAATAATTTGAAATAAAAATTACAATTAATACCTAAATTATTCCTATTTAAAACTAAATACTTACCTGTAAAATAAAACCTAAGCTAGCTACAATATAACTAATAGTTACAGTGTAGCTCTCTTAGGTTTTATTTTTATTTCACAGGTAAGTTTGTTTTTATTTTAACTAGGTAGATTAGTTATTAAATAGTTATTAACTATTTAATAACTAACCAGTTAAAATGAATACAAACTTACCAGTGAAATAAATCTTAACCTATTTTACAGTAAAACCTAACATTGCACTAAACTTAAATAAATTACATTAATCAAATACAATTAACTAAATTAAAAAAAATAAACACTAAATTACACAAAATAAAAAAGAAATGATTAAATATTTAAACTAATTACTCCTAATCTAATAGCCCTATCAAAATAAAAAAAGTCCCCCAAAATAATAAAACCCCTAGCCTAAACAAAACTGCCAATAACCCTTAAAAGGGCCTTTTACAGGGCATTGCCCCAAAGATATCAGCTCTTTTACCTGGCAAATAAAAATACAAACATCCCCCCAACAGTAAAACCCACCACCCACACAACCAACCCCCCCAAATAAAATTCTATCTAAAAAACCTAAGCTACCCATTGCCCTGAGAAGGGCATTTGGATGGGCATTGCCCTTAAAAGGGCATTCAGCTCTTTTACATTGCCCAAACCCTAAGCTAAAAATAAAACCCACTCAATAAACCATTAATAAAACCTGACACTAACCCCTGAAGATCCACTTACAGTTTTGGAAGATCGGACATCCATCCTCATCCAGCCGGCGAAGTCCTCATCCACGTGGCAAGAAGTCCTTAACAAAGCCGGGAGAAGTCTTCATCCAAGCGGCAAGAAGTCCTCAACGAAGCCGGGAGAAGTCTTCATCCAAGCGGCAAGAAGTCATAATCCAAGCAGGCAGAAGTCTTCATCCAGACGGCAACTTCTATCTTCATCTTTCTGGCGTGGAGCGGCTCCATTTTCAAGACATCCGGTGCGGAGCATCCTCTTCATACGGTCCCAGCTGTACACTGAAGGTTCCTTTTTTAGGGATGTCATCCAAGATGGCATCCCTTGAATTCCGATTGGCTGATAGAATTCTATCAGCCAATAGGAATTAAAGGGTAAAAAATCCTAGTGGCTGATGCAATCAGCCAATAGGATTGAGCTTTAATAATATTGGCTGACCCAATCAGACAATGGGATTAAGCTTGCATTATATTGGCTGCTCCAATCAGCCAATAGAATGCAAGCTCAATCCTATTGGCTGATTGTATCAGCCAATAGGATTAAAGCTCAATGCTATTGGCTGATTACATTAGCCAATAGGATTTTTTAAAAAGCATATACAGCAGCACTGAGGCAAAGGAGTAGCAGGGCAATCCAATAGTTAAAAAATATAACTTTTATTTAAACATGTGTTAAAAGAATACACAGCTCCAAACTCCCTATAATAGTATATAATAGGATTTTTTACCTTTTAATTCCTATTGGCTGATAGAATTCTATCAGCCAATCGGAATTCAAGGGACGCCATCTTGGATGACGTCCCTTAAAGGGAACCTTCAGTGTACGGCTGGGACCGTATGAAGAGGATGCTCCGCACAGGATGTCTTGAAGATGGAGCCGCTCCGTGCCAGAAGGATGAAGATAGAAGATGAAGTCTGGATGAAGACTTTCGCCCGCCTGGATGATGACTTCTTGCTGCTTGGATGAAGACTTCTCCCGGCTTCATTGAGGACTTCTTGCCGCTTGGATGAAGACTTCTCCCAGCTTCGTTGAGGACTTCTTGCCACTTGCATGAGGACTTCTCCCAGCTTTGTTGAGGACTTTTTGCCGCGTGGATGAGGACTTCGCCGGCTGGATGAGGATGAATGTCCGGTCTTCCAAAACTGTAAGTGCATCTTCGGGGGTTAGTGTTAGGTTTTATTAAGGGTTTATTGGGTGGGTTTGGGCAATGTAAAAGAGCTGAATGCCCTTTTAAGGGCAATGCCCATCCAAATGCCCTTTTCAGGGCAATGGGTAGCTTTGGTTTTTTAGATAGAATTTTATTTGGGGGGGGTTGGTTGTGTGGGTGGTCGGTTTTACTGTTGGGGGGGGATGTTTGTATGTTTATTTGCCAGGAAAAAGAGCTGATGTCTTTGGGGCAATGCCCCCCAAAAGGCCCTTTTAAGGACTATTGGCAGTTTAGTTTAGGCTAGGGGTTTTATTATTTTGGGGGACTTTTTTATTTTGATAGGGCTATTAGATTAGGAGTAATTAGTTTATATATTTTAACATTTCTTTTTTATTTTGTGTAATTTAGTGTTTATTTTTTTGTTATTTAGTTAATTGTATTTGATTAATGTAATTTATTTTATTTTAATGTAATGTTAGGTTTTTCTGTAAGACATGTTAGGATTTATTTCACAGGTAAGTTTGTATTTATTTTAACTAGGTAGTTAGTAAATAGTTATTAACTATTTAATAACTAATCTGCCTAGTTAAAATAAATACAAACTTACCTGTGAAATAAAAATAAAACCTAAGATAGCTACACTGTAACTATTAGTTTTAATTTTACATGTAGGTATTTAGTTTTAAATAGGAATAATTTAGGTATTAATTATAATTTTTATTTGGAAATATTTTAATTATGTTAAAGTTAGTGGGGGTTAGGTTTACGTTAGGGTTAGACTTAGGGTTAAGTTTAGGAGTTAATAACTTTAGTATAGTGGCGACGACATTAAGGGCAGCAGATTAGGGGTTAATAAGTGTAGTTAGGTTGCGTCGATTTTGGGGGCAGCAGATTAGGGGTTAATAACAGTAATGTAGGTTGCGGCGATTTTATGGACAGCAGATTAGGGGTTAATAAGTGTATGTAGGTGGCAACGACATTGGGGGCAGCAGATTAGGGGTTAATAATATTTAACTAGTGTTTGCGATGCTGGAGTGCGGCGGTTTAAGGGTTAATATGTTTATTATAGTGGCGGCGGTTAATAATTTTATTTTAGTATTTGCGATCCGGGAGGGCCTCAGTTTAAGGGTTAATAGGTAGTTTATGGGTGTTAGTTTACTTTGTAACACTTTAGTTATGAGTTTTATGCTACAGATTTATAATGTAAAACTCATAACTACTAACTTTAGATGGCGGTACAGATCTTGTAGCTATAGGCTGTGCCGCTCACTTTTTGGCCTCCCAAGCAAAACTCGTAATACCGGCGCTGTGGAAGTCCCATTGAAAAAGGATTTAAAAAGTGCGGTACTAACGTTGCGTGACGGCCAAAAAGGTGTTCGGTACATCTATACCTGCAAGACTTGTAATACCAGCGGTAGTGAAAAAGAGCCATAACAATGCTTTTTCACTCATAACGCACAACTCGTAATCTAGCTGACAGGTACTTACTGTTATATAATATAGAGTGAGTACATACAGGGAGTGCAGAATTATTAGGCAAATGAGTATTTTGACCACATCATCCTATTTATGCATGTTGTCTTACTCCAAGCTGTATAGGCTCTAAAGCCTACTACCAATTAAGCATATTAGGTTATGTGCATCTCTGTAATGAGAAGGGGTGTGGTCTAATGACATCAACACCCTATATCAGGTGTGCATAATTATTAGGCAACTTCCTTTCCTTTGGCAAAATGGGTCAAAAGAAGGACTTGACAGGCTCAGAAAAGTCAAAAATAGTGAGATATCTTGCAGAGGGATGCAGCACTCTTAAAATTGCAAAGCTTCTGAAGCGTGATCATCGAACAATCAAGCGTTTCATTCAAAATAGTCAACAGGGTCGCAAGAAGCGTGTGCAAAAACCAAGGCGCAAAATAACTGCCCATGAACTGAGAAAAGTCAAGCGTGCAGCTGCCAAGATGCCACTTGCCACCAGTTTGGCCATATTTCAGAGCTGCAACATCACTGGAGTGCCCAAAAGCACAATGTGTGCAATACTCAGAGACATGGCCAAGGTAAGAAAGGCTGAAAGACGACCACCACTGAACAAGACACACAAGCTGAAACGTCAAGACTGGGCCAAGAAATATCTCAAGACTGATTTTTCTAAGGTTTTATGGACTGATGAAATGAGAGTGAGTCTTGATGGGCCAGATGGATGGGCCCGTGGCTGGATTGGTAAAGGGCAGAGAGCTCCAGTCCGACTCAGACGCCAGCAAGGTGGAGGTGGAGTACTGGTTTGGGCTGGTATCATCAAAGATGAGCTTGTGGGGCCTTTTCGGGTTGAGGATGGAGTCAAGCTCAACTCCCAGTCCTACTGCCAGTTTCTGGAAGACACCTTCTTCAAGCAGTGGTACAGGAAGAAGTCTGCATCCTTCAAGAAAAACATGATTTTCATGCAGGACAATGCTCCATCACACACGTCCAAGTACTCCACAGCGTGGCTGGCAAGAAAGGGTATAAAAGAAGAAAATCTAATGACATGGCCTCCTTGTTCACCTGATCTGAACCCATTGAGAACCTGTGGTCCATCATCAAATGTGAGATTTACAAGGAGGGAAAACAGTACACCTCTCTGAACAGTGTCTGGGAGGCTGTGGTTGCTGCTGCACGCAATGTTGATGGTGAACAGATCAAAACACTGACAGAATTCATGGATGGCAGGCTTTTGAGTGTCCTTGCAAAGAAAGGTGGCTATATTGGTCACTGATTTGTTTTTGTTTTGTTTTTGAATGTCAGAAATGTATATTTGTGAATGTTGAGATGTTATATTGGTTTCACTGGTAAAAATAAATAATTGAAATGGGTATATATTTGTTTTTTGTTAAGTTGCCTAATAATTATGCACAGTAATAGTCACCTGCACACACAGATATCCCCCTAAAATAGCTAAAACTAAAAACAAACTAAAAACTACTTCCAAATCTATTCAGCTTTGATATTAATGAGTTTTTTGGGTTAATTGAGAACATGGTTGTTGTTCAATAATAAAATTAATCCTCAAAAATACAACTTGCCTAATAATTCTGCACTCCCTGTACACAGGTACTTACTGTAATATAATACATAGTGATTACAAACACAGGGACTTACTGTAATATAATATATAGTGATTACACACACAGGGACTTACTGTAATATAATATATAGTGATTACATACACAGGGACTTAATGTAATATAATATAAAGTGATTTCATACACAGGGACTTACTGTAATATAATATATAGTGATTACATACACAGGGACTTACTGTAATATAATATATAGTTATTACATACACAGGGACTTACTGTAATAAAATATATAGTGAGTACATACACAGGGACTTACTGTAATATAATATATAGTGAATAAACACACAGGTACTTACTGTAATATAATATATAGTGATTACATACACAGGCACTTACTGTAATATAATATATAGTGATTAAATACACAGGGACTTACTATAATATAATATATAGTGATTATATACACAGGGACTTACTGTAATATAATATATAGTGATTATATACAAAGGGACTTACTGTAATATAATATATAGTGATTATATACACAGGGACTTACTGTAATAAAATATATAGTGAGTACATACACAGGGACTTACTTTAATATAATATATAGTGATTACATACATAGGTACTTACTGTAATATAATATAAAGTGATTACATACACAGGTACATACTGTAATATAATATACAGTGATTACATACACAGGGACTTACTGTAATATAATATATAGTGATTATATACACAGGGACTTACTGTTATATAATATATAGTGATTATATACACAGGGACTTACTGTAATATAATATATAGTGATTATATACACAGGGACTTACTGTTATATAATATATAGTGATTATATACACAGGGACTTACTGTAATATAATATATAGTGATTATATACACAGGGACTTACTGTTATATAATATATAGTGATTATATACACAGGGACTTACTGTAATATAATATATAGTGATTATATACACAGGGACTTACTGTTATATAATATATAGTGATTACATACACAGGGACTTACTGTAATATAATATATAGTGATTACATACACAGGGACTTACTGTTATATAATATATAGTGATTATATACACAGGGACTTACTGTAATATAATATATAGTGATTACATACACAGGGACTTACTGTAATATTAGATATAGTGATTACATACACAGGGACTTACTGTAATATAATATAAAGCGAATACATACACATAGACTTACTGTAATATAATATATAGTGATTACCTACACAGGGGCTTTCTGTTATATAATATATAGTGATTATATACACAGGTACTTACTGCAATATAATATATAGTGATTATATACACAGGGGCTTACTGTAATATAATATATAGTGATTACCTACACAGGGACTTACTGTAATATAATATATAGTGATTACCTACACAGGGACTTACTGTAATATAATATATAGTGATTACCTACACAGGGACTTACTGTAATATAATATATAGTGATTACCTACACAGGGACTTACTGTAATATAATATATAGTGGTTACATACACAGGGACTTACTGTTATATAATATATAGTGATTACCTACACAGGGACTTACTGTAATATAATATATAGTGATTACCTACACAGGGACTTACTGTAATATAATATATATTGATTACATACACAGGTACTTACTGTAATATAATATATAGTGATTACATACACAGGGACTTACTGTAATATAATATATAGTGATTACATACACAGGGACATACTATAATATAATATAAGGTGATTATATACACAGGGATTTACTGTAAATCTGTAATATAATATATAGTGATTACATAAACAGGGACTTACTGTAATATAATATATAGTGATTACACACACAGGGGCTTACTGTAATATAATATAAAGTGAGTTTTTATCAGTATCTCTATGTTAAAGCTCCATTCCCTGTAAAATACCCTTTGAGCTGTGTCCTATAGAAATGAACATTGATCTACAGAAGGACCCTTAAGGACAGAAGGGCCTCATAGCACTGACAGGCCTTTTAGAGAATTTGAGCAGAGAGGAGAGCTTTAGGCCCTGATATTCAAACCATCGACATGTATTTATTTTTTCTTGTTGTGTTTATTATGGTAAACATAAATACATTTTTTAAAGTTTATATTTATGTTACAAAAGTCATTAGTATTTCAACTGTATTATTGCATAACAGGCATGCAGTTATGTAATACTATAGTAATAATGCAACTGTCTTTTATAACATAAAAATCTATTTTAAAACTATTATAAATAATAAAATATATTTCTATTTAAAATAATAAACACAACAAGCAAGGATATCAACATTTTAATTTATATCCAATACTTAAACTAATATGCATTACACATGACTATGCATTTATTTTAAACATTGTATATAAAATGTAGTCTGGCCTTGCATTAAAATTCAATATTTAAAATGGTATGCATGGTCATGTTTATTGCATATTGTTTTAAGTATTGCATATAAATTAAAATGTATTTAGGTTAGCTTTTTGTGTTTATTAGTGACAACATAGATACTGTATATGTGTTAATATATATTTATGATATAGTAGTCAGCAGCATTAAATTATATGTTTACATAACAGGCATGCAGTTGTGTAGACCTATAATATTAGTTATTCTGTCTTTAATAAAAAAAATAATAAACACCACAAGCAACATTAATTTCATTTTAATTTATATTAAAATATTTAAATAATATGCATTATACATAACAATGCATCATTTGAAATATAGAATATTTATGTGTTAGTCTTTAGCTTTTACAGTTAGTATTAGGTTATGGCAGTTTAGGGTATAATGTTTAAATGATATGCATAGTCATGTACAATGCATTTTGTTTAAAGTATTGTTTTTATCTATAGAATAAAAGCTATTTAATGATGCTTTCTATTATTTTAAACATAAACATATATTTTCAAATACAGTATATATTTATATTTGAAATAATAAACACAGCAAGCAACAATAAGTCCATTTTAAGATATATACAATACTTTAAATAATCTACGTTGTACATAACAATGCATATTTTGTCAAGGAGATGTGGTAAACACTGGAATGTATAATATTTACAGTAAATTCATAGTTAAACACTTTATTAAATAGGAATATTACATAAATATGTTGTTTTCATCTTTTCATCTACTTAACTGCAAAGGGCTACAATGCACTTTATATATATATATATATATATATATATATATATATATATATATATATATATATATATATATGTGTGTGTGTGTGTGTGTGTGTGTACATATGTATTTATGTGTTTATATGTGTAAATATGTCTGTAAATACATAAATACACATATAAATACATAAATACATATGTACATATATATATATTATTATTATTATTCTTTATTTATAAAGCACCAACAGATTTTGCTGCGCTGCCCATGGGTACAAGGATAAAAGTACAACGGAGAAACAATACAATAAGAGACAACATTTTACTGACAAATACAGGAAGAATTGAGGGCCCTATTCCCATAGGAACTTACAATCTAGATGGGTAAGAGGATGGGAAACAGGAGGTGGGGACTGTAAAGGTGAGAATGATATTAGTGAGGAGATAGATGAGGGCAACTGTTAGGTAAGTGAAGTTAATTTGTTAATGAGTCGAGTGATAAGCTTCCCTGAACAAAAAGGTCTTTAGGGAACGTTTAAAGGAGGAGAGGTTAGAGGAAAGTCTGACAGCTCGAGGAAGTGCGTTCCAGAGGGTTGGTGCCGCACGGGAGAAGTCCTGTAGTCTAGCATGAGAGGAGGTGATGGTAGAGGACGCAAGAAGCAGGTCATTGTTGGATCTTAGGGGGCGGGCTGGAGTATATTTGTTGATGAGTGAGGAGGACAGGTAGGGTGGGGCAGCAATTGGTAAGGGCTTTCTAGGTCAGGGTGAGAATTTTGAATTTAATTCTGCTGTAAATGGGGAGCCAGTGAAGGGACTCACAGAGAGGTGCAGCAGAAACAGAGCGTCGAGAGAGGTGGATTAGCCTTGCAGATGCATTTAGGATGGATTGAAGGGGAGAGAGGTGGGAGAGAGGGAGGCCAGATAGTAAGTTATTACAGTAGTCAAGTCGGGAAATTACCAGGGAGTGGATTAGCTGTTTAGTAGTTTCAGAACTCAGAAACGGACAAATTTTGGAGATATTCCGTAGGTGGTTACGGCAGGATGAAGAGAGCAATTGGATGTGGGGAATGAAGGACAGATTTGAGTCAAGCGTGACTCCGAGGCAGTGGACCTGGGGTAATGGGAGATAGTAGTGCCGCCAACAGTGATGGAAAAATTAGAAACTGTAGTAGAGTTAGAGGGGGGATTAGAAGTAGTTCGGTCTTGGACATGTTTATTTTTAGGTGGTGAGAGGCCATCCAGGAGGAAATGCCAGATAAGCAGTCGCTGATGTGAGAATTGACAGAAGGAGAGAGTGCAGGGGTGGAAAGGTAGATCTGGGTATCATCAGTATATATATATATATATATATATATATATATATATATATCTCTTGGGTTCTTCAGATATTGCAAGTTTATCCATACTCCGCTATTTACCATTTTTGTTACAATATTTTTTGTTCCACTTTTAATCTACATCTTTGTTTTGTTTTTGGAAAGTAAAATTCAATGGTACTTATGGCAGAATCATTTACGATTGTGATATCATCTAGTGAAAACAAATGCACGATTATGATCAACACCAAAATGACAGTTTATATCCTTTTAAAACATTTAAAATGCATATTTCTTTCTTGTAATTGGCAAGAGTCCATGAGCTAGTGACGTATGGGATATACAATCCTACCAGGAGGGGCAAAGTTTCCCAAACCTCTAAATTCCTATAAATACACCCCTCACCATACCCACAATTCAGTTTTACAAACTTTGCCTCCCTATGGAGGTGGTGAAGTAAGTTTGTGCTTGATTTTCTTCTGTGATATGCGCTTCTCAGCATTTTGAAGCCCGATTCCTCTCAGAGTACAGTGTTTGTCAGAGGGATGTGAAGGGAGTATCACCTATTGATTCTATGGTTTTCCTCACGGGAAATCTTTTCATAGGTTCTCTGTTATCGGTCATAGAGATTAATCTCCTACCTCCCTTTTCAGATCGACGAAATACTCTCATATTCCATTACCTCTACTGATACTTTTTCAGTACTGGTTTGACTATCTGCTATATATGGATAGGTGTCTTTCGGTAAGTATGTTTTTATTACTTAAGACACTCTCAGCTATGGTTTGGCACTTTATGTATTAATATAAAGTTTTAAATATATGTATTGTACTTATATTTGCCATGAGTCAGGTTTATGTATATTTCCTTTTGCAGACTATCAGTTTCAAAATTGGGAAACATATTTAGGAAGTTTTTACCTGGGGTATAGTCTGTTCTTCAAATTGACTGTTTTTTCATTAAATTTTGCTGGCAAAATTAGGCTTGCGAAGTCACAAAATGCTGATATTTATTGCGTCATATTTGGTGCAAGAATTTTTTTGGCATGAAGGTACGTTCGGTGAAGCAAATTCATCATTTCTGGCGTCTTAGTTATTGCCAGGTTTCCTTATTTATTTATTTATTAATTATTTATTATCGGTTATTTGAAGAGCGCCAACAGATTCCGCAGCACTTGCACAAGGTTGCGTCTGCCATGACGTGAGTTGTGTTATTTCCGGATGTTGATAGCGCCAAAAAATCTTATTTTGCGTTGTGCATCATACTTGGTGCCAAATAATTTAATTATTTAAACCCCAGTTCCTATATGCCTCTTGCCTTTTTATGCTCAGAGGGCTATGCTGTTTGCATTTTATTCCCATTCCTGAAACTGCCATATAAGGAAATTGATAATTTTGCTTTATATGTTGTTTTTTTCTCTTTTATTTACAAGATGTCTCAATCTGATCCTGTCTCAGAAACAACTGTTAGAACCCTGCTGCCTGATAAGAGTTCTACCAAAGCTAAGTGTATCTGTTGTGAGTTAGCAGAGATTATATCTCCAGCTGTAGTTTGTAACAGTTGTCATGATAAGCTTTTACATGCAGAGAATGTATCCATCAGTACTAGTACAATGCCTGTTGTTCCTTCAACATCTAATGTACATAATATCCCTGGGAATATAAAAGATTTTATTGCTGATGCGATTCAGAAGGCTTTGTCTGCTTTTCCTCCTTCTAATAAACGTAAAAGGTCTTTTAAAACGTCTCATAAAGTTGATGAATTTTCAAATGACCGAAAACATACTGAATTATCCTCCTCTGATGAGAATCTATCTGATTCAGAAGATCCTTCCTCAGATATTGACACTGACAAATCTACTTAAGATGGAGTATATATGTTCCTTGTTAAAAGAGGTGTTGATTACTTTGGATATTGAGGAATCTAGTCCTCTTGATACTAAAACTAGTAAACTTTTAAATTCTGTTTATAAACCTCCTGTGGTTACTCCAGAGGTTTTTTCCAGTTCATGATGCTATTTCTGATATGATTTCAAAGGAATGGGATAGGCCTCATACTTCTTTTATTCCTTCTTCTAGGTTTAAAAAGTTGTATCTTTTGCCAGCAGCTAGATTGGAGTTTTGGGAAAAAATCCCAAAAGTTGATGGTGCTATTTCTACTCTTGCCAAACATACTAATATTCCTATGGAAGATAGTACTTCTTTTAAGGATCCTTTAGATAGGAAACTTGAATCTTATCTAAGGAAAGCTTATTTATTTTCTGGCTATATTCTTAGGCCTGCTATATCTATGGCTGATGTTGCAGCTGCATTAACTTTTTTTCTGGAAAGCTTAGTACAACAGGAAACAGATCCTGATTTATCTAGCATTGTTCGCTTGCTTCAACATGCTAATCATTTTATCTGTGATGCTATTTTTGATATCATCAAAATTGATGTTAAATCTATGTCTTTAGCTATTTTAGCTAGAAGAGCTTTGTGGCTCAAATAATGGAATGCTGACATGGTATCTAAGTCTAGATTACTATCTTTCCAAGGTAACAATTTATTTGGTTCTCAGTTGGATTCAATTATTTCAACTGTCCCTGGGGGGAAGGGAATTTTTTTGCCTCAGGATAAAAGATCTAAGGGTAAATCTAAAGCTTCTAATCGTTTTCGTTCTTTTCAACAGAATAAGGAACAGAAAGCCAATCCTTCCTCCAAAGAATCTGGTTCCAATTAGAAACCTTCTTCAAGTTGGAATAAATTCAAGCCTTTTAAGAAACCAAAGCCAGCCCCCAAGTCTGCATAAAGGTGTGGCCCTCATTCCAGCTCTGCTGGTGGGGGCAAATTCAAAATTTTCCAAGACATTTGGGCAGATTCTGTCCAAAATCAGTGGATTCATAGTATTGTCTCTCAAGGGTATTGAATAGGATTCAGAGTAAGACCTTCCAGTGAGAAGATTTTTTCTCTCACACGTTCCAGCAAATCCAGTAAAGGCTCAGGCTTTTCTGAAGTGTGTTTCAGATCTAGAGCTTTCAGGGGTTATCATACCAGTTTCGTTTACGGAATAGGGTCTGGGGTTTTATTCAAATCTATTCATTGTCCCAAAGAAAGAAAATTCATTCAGGCCAGTTCTGGATCTGAAAATTTTGAATCGTTTTGTAAGAGTGCCAACTTTTAAAATGGTGACTATAAGGACTATTCTGCCTTTTGTTCAGCAAGGTCATTATATGTCCACAATAGACTTACAGGATGCATATCTTCATATTTTGATTCATCCAGACCACTATCGGTTTCTGAGATTCTCTTTTCTAGACAAGCATTACCAATTTGACGCTCTTCCATTTGGCCTAGCGACAGCTCCAAGAATCTTTTCAAAGGTTCTCGGTGCCCTACTCTCTGGGTATTGTGATGTTTCCTTATTTGGACAATATCTTGGTACAAGTTCAGTCTTTACATTCTGCTGAATCTCACATGAATCAACTAGTGTTGTTTCTTCAAAGACATGGTTGGAGGATCAATTTACCGAAAAGTTCCTTGATTCCTCAGGCAAGGGTCACCTTTTTAGGTTTCCAGATAGATTCAGTGTCCATGACTGTCTCTACAGACAAGAAACAAATGAAATTGGTTTCAGCTTGTCGAAACCTTCAGTCTCAATCATTCCCTTCAGTGGCTATGTGCATGGAAGTTTTAGGTCTGCTGAATCTCACATGAATCAACTAGTGTTGTTTCTTCAAAGACATGGTTGGAGGATCAATTTACCAAAAAGTTCCTTGATTCCTCAGGCAAGGGTCACCTTTTTAGGTTTCCAGATAGATTCAGTGTCCATGACTGTCTCTACAGACAAGAAACAAATTAAATTGGTTTCAGCTTGTCGAAACCTTCAGTCTCAATCATTCCCTTCAGTGGCTATGTGCATGGAAGTTTTAGGTCTCAAGACTGCAGCATCGGACGCGATCCCCTTTGCTCGTTTTCATATGAGACCTCTTCAGCTTTGTATGCTGAATCAATTGTGCAGGGAATATACAAGGATATCACAATTAATATCCTTAAATCCCAATGTTCGACTCTCTCTGACTTGGTGGTGCGATCACCATTGTATAGTTCAAGGGCTTCTTTTGTTCGTCCAACCTGGAATGTATTCATATCAGATACAAGTCTTTCAGGTTGGGGAGCTGTCTGGGGATCTCTGACAGCACAAGGGGTTTGGAAATCTCAAGATGCGAGGTTACCAATCAATATTTTAGAACTCCGTGCTATTTTCAGGGCTCTTCAGGTTTGGCCTCTGTTGAAGAGACGACCGATAATTTGTTTTCAGACAGACAATATCACACTGTGGCATATGTCAATCATCAGGGTGGGACTCACAGTCCCCTAGCTATGAAAGAAGTATCTTGGATATCTTCTTGTGCGGAATCCAGCCCTTGTCTAATTTATGTGGTACATATCCCAGGTGTAGACAATTGTGAAGCAAATTATCTTAGCCGTCAGACTTTACATTCGGGGGAGTGGTCTCTCCATTCGGATGTGTTTTTTCAGATTGTTCAGATGTGGGGTCTTCCAGAAATAGATCTGATGGCTTCTCATCTAAACAAGAAAATTCCCAGGTACTTGTCGAGGTCCAGGGATCCTCAGGCGGAGTCGGTGGTTGCGTTAGCAGTTCCTTGGTTTTACCAACCTGCTTATATCTTACAGCCTCTAGTTCTTCTTCCAAGAGTGATCTCCAAGATCATCATGGAACAATAATTTGTGTTTCTGGTAGCACCAGTATGGCCTCACAGGTTCTGGTATGCGGATCTTGTCTGGATGTCCAGTTGCCAACCTTGGCAACTTCCTTTAAGATCAGACGTTCTGTCTCAAGGACCGTTTTTCCATCAGGATCTCAAATCGTTAAATTTGAAGGTATGGAAATTGAACGCTTTGTGCTAAGTCATAGAGGTTTCTCTGACTCAGTGATTGATACTATGTTACATGCATGTAAATCTGTTTCTAGGAAGATTTAATATTGAGTTTGGAAGACTCATATTTCATGGTGTTCTCATAAATTCTCTTGGCATTCTTTTAGAATTCCTAGAAGTTTATAGTTTCTTCAGGATGGTTTGGATAAAGGTTTGTCTGCAAGTTCCTTGAAGGGACACATCTCTGCTCTTTCTGTTTTATTTCACAGAAAGATTGTCAAGCTTCCTGATATTCACTGTTTTGTACAGGCTTTGGTCCGTATCAAGCCTATCATTAAATCAATCTCTCCTCCTTGGAGTCTTAATTTGGTTTTGAAGGCTTTACAGGCTCCTCCGTTTGAGCCTATGCCTTCTTTGGATATTAAACTACTTTCTTGGAAAGTGTTGTTCTATTTTGGCTATCTCTTCTGCTAGATGAGTTCTGACTTATCTGCTCTTTCTTGTGAGTCTCCTTTTCTGATTTTCCATCAGGATAAAGCAGTTTTGCGGCTTCATTTAAATTATTACCTAAAGTTGTGAATTCTAACAACATTAATAGGGAAATTGTTGTTCCCTCTTTGTGTCCTAATCCTAAGAATTCTTTGGAGAGATCCTTACATTCTCTGGATGTTGTACGAGCTTTGAAATATTATGTTGAAGACTTGAAGTTACTAAAGATTTCAGGAAGACTTCTAGTCTATTTGTTGTCTTTTCTGGTTCTAGGAAAGGTCAGAAAGCTTCTGCGATTTCCTTGGCATCTTGGTTAAAGCTTTTAATTCATGAGGCTTATTTGGAGTCGGGTCAAACTCTGCCTCAGAGAATCATAGCTCATTCTACTAGATCAGTCTCCAATTCATGGACTTTTAAGAATGAAGCTTCAGATGATCAGATTTGCAAAGCAGCAACTTCGTCTTCTTTGCATACATTTACTAAATTCTACGGTTTTGATGTATTTGCCTCTTTGGAAGCAGTTTTTAGTAGAAAAGTTCTTCAGGCAGCTATTTCAGTTTGATTCCTCTGCTTATGTTTTAAAGTTTTTTCTTTTCAATTATGAGAAAAAAATTTTTTTTTGGATGTGGATTTAATTTTTTCAGCGGAAAATGGCTGTTTTTATTTTTATCCCTCCCTCTCTAGTGACTCTTCTGTGGAGTACTACATTTTGGGTATTACTATCCCATACATCACTAGCTCATGGACTCTTGCCAATTACATGAAAGAAAACATAATTTATGTAAGAACTTACCTGATTAATTCATTTCTTTCATATTGGTAAGAGTCCATGAGAACCACCCTTTTTATGGTGGTTATGTTTTTTTGTATAAAGCACAATTATATTTCCAGTTCCTTTTTTGGTGCTTTTTACTCCTTTTTCTATGACCCCACTACTTGGCTATTCGTTAAACTGAATTGTGGGTGTGGTGAGGGGTGTATTTATAGGCATTTTGAGGTTTGGGAAACTTTGCCCATCTTGGTAGGATTGTATATCCCATATGTCACTAGCTCATGGACTCTTGCCAATATGAAAGAAATTAATTTATCAGGTAAGTTCTTACATAAATTATGTTTTTTTGTAATACATCAATATATTTTAAGTGCATATATATGAAAATTACGACTGTCCTTTTAACAGTTTGCCTGCCAGAGAGGGCTGACCTGTCTGACTGCCGAAGGGTTAACATACTGCTTGACTGAACATTAAGAGCTAATAAAATGTGTGAGTCATGTATTTGTGGAAGAGAACTTGATTGATTAGTTTTGTGTCTGTTTAGCTGCCAGGAGATGGTTCACCTTGACATTTACTGACCTACACCTGTGTCTTTGACATTGAAATCATTACGGTTTTCATGCTGTGCTCTGCATGGTCAGCTTGCACATCGGCTGCACACTTACTCTCTGGTTAATAGTCTACCTGGCAGCTTCATATTGTGCTGAAATAATGGGCCTCTTATTGGCTTTTAGATAATTATACACAAAAGCTACATACAATATAGGTAAAAGCATATTGGAGATTTTATTTAAGTAAGTAACTGAGTGTCAGGAAATCAGGGTAGTTTCACTTGTTTGTGATGGCTGTCTCACAGTTAATCAGCGCAGTCTCACAGCTAATAAGCACAGTCTCACAGCTAATAAGCACAGTCTCACAGCTAATAAGCGCAGTCTCACAGCTATTAAGTGCTGTCTCACAGCTAATAAGTACAGTCTCACAACTAATAAGTACAGTCTCACAGCTAATAAGCACAGTCTCACAGCTAATCAGCGCAGTCTCACAGCTAATAAGCACAGTCTCACAGCTATAAGGGCTATTCTGCCTTTTGTTCAACAAGGTCATTATATGTCCACAATAGACTTACAGGATGCATATCTTCATATTCTGATTCATCCAGACCACTATCGGTTTCTGAGATTCTCTTTTCTAGACAAGCATTACCAATTTGACGCTCTTCCATTTGGCCTAGTGACAACTCCAAAAATCTTTTCAAAGGTTCTCGGTGCCCTACTCTCTGAGTATTGTGGTGTTTCCTTATTTGGACGATATCTTGGTACAAGTTCAGTCTTTACATTCTGCCGAATCTCACATGAATCAACTAGTGTTGTTTCTTCAAAGACATGGTTGGAGGATCAATTTACCGAAAAGTTCCTTGATTCCTCAGGCAAGGGTCACCTTTTTAGGTTTCCAGATAGATTCAGTGTCCATGACTGTCTCTACAGACAAGAAACAAATTAAATTGGTTTCAGCTTGTCGAAACCTTCAGTCTCAATCATTCCCTTCAGTGGCTATGTGCATGGAAGTTTTAGGTCTCAAGACTGCAGCATCGGACGCGATCCCCTTTGCTCGTTTTCATATGAGACCTCTTCAGCTTTGTATGCTGAATCAATTGTGCAGGGATTATACAACGATATCACAATTAATATCCTTAAATCCCAATGTTCGACTCTTTCTGACTTGGTGGTTAGATCACCATTGTATAGTTCAAGGGCTTCTTTTGTTCGTCCAACCTGGACTGTAATCACAACAGATACAAGTCTTTCAGGTTGGGGAGCTGTCTGGGGATCTCTGACAGCACAAGGGGTTTGGAAATCTCAAGATGCGAGGTTACCAATCAATATTTTAGAACTCCGTGCTATTTTCAGGGCTCTTCAGGTTTGGCCTCTGTTGAAGAGAGAACCAATAATTTGTTTTCAGACAGACAACATCACAACTGTGGCATATGTCAATCATCAGGGTGCGACTCACAGTCCCCTAGCTATGAAAGAAGTATCTTGGATACCTTCTTGTGCGGAATCCAGCCCTTGTCTAATTTATGCGGTACATATCCCAGGTGTAGACAATTGGGAAGCGAATTATCTCAGCCGTCAGACTTTACATCCGGGGGAGTGGTCTCTCCATTCAGATGTGTTTTTTCAGATTGTTCAGATGTGGGGTCTTCCAGAAATAGATCTGATGGCTTCTCATCTAAACAAGAAAATTCCCAGGTACTTCTCGAGGTCCAGGGATCCTCAGGCGGAGTCGGTGGTTGCGTTAGCAGTTCCTTGGTTTTACCAACCTGCTTATATCTTACTGCCTCTAGTTCTTCTTCCAAGAGTGATCTCCAAGATCATCATGGAACAATAATTTGTGTTTCTGGTAGCACCAGTATGGCCTCACAGGTTCTGGTATGCGGATCTTGTCCGGATGTCCAGTTGCAAACCTTGGCAACTTCCTTTAAGATCAGACGTTCTGTCTCATGGACCGTTTTTCCATCAGGATCTCAAATCGTTCCTTGAAGGGACACATCTCTGCTCTTTCTGTTTTATTTCACAGAAAGATTGTTAAGCTTCCTGATATTCACTGTTTTGTACAGGCTTTGGTCCGTATCAAGCCTGTCATTAAATCAATCTCTCCTCCTTGGAGTCTTAATTTGGTTTTGAAGGCTTTACAGGCTCCTCCGTTTGAGCCTATGCCTTCTTTGGATATTAAACTACTTTCTTGGAAAGTGTTGTTCTATTTTGGCTATCTCTTCTGCTAGATGAGTTCTGACTTATCTGCTCTTTCTTGTGAGTCTCCTTTTCTGATTTTCCATCAGGATAAAGCAGTTTTGCGGACTTCATTTAAATTATTACCTAAAGTTGTGAATTCTAACAACATTAATAGGGAAATTGTTGTTCCTTCCTTGTGTCCTAATCCTAAGAATTCTTTGGAGAGATCCTTACATTCTCTGGATGTTGTAAGAGATTTGAAATATTATGTTGAAGACTTGAAGTTACTAAAGATTTCAGGAAGACTTCTAGTCTATTTGTTGTCTTTTCTGGTTCTAGGAAAGGTCAGAAAGCTTCTGCGATTTCCTTGGCATCTTGGTTAAAGCTTTTAATTCATGAGGCTTATTTGGAGTCGGGTCAGACTCTGCCTCAGAGAATCATAGCTCATTCTACTAGATCAGTCTCCAATTCATGGACTTTTAAGAATGAAGCTTCAGATCAGATTTGCAAAGCAGCAACTTGGTCTTCTTTGCATACATTTACTAAATTCTACGGTTTTGATGTATTTGCCTCTTTGGAAGCATTTTTTAGTAGAAAAGTTCTTCAGGCAGCTATTTCAGTGTGATTCCTCTGCTTATGTTTTAAAGTTTTTTCTTTTGAATTATGAGAAAAAATTATTTTTTTGGATGTGGATTTAATTTTTTCAGCGGAAAATGGCTGTTTTTATATTTTTCCCTCCCTCTCTAGTGACTCTTCTGTGGAGTACTACATTTTGGGTATTACTATCCCATATATCACTAGCTCATGGACTCTTGCCAATTACATGAAAGAAAACATAATTTATGTAAGAACTTACCTGATAAATTCATTTCTTTCATATTGGCAAGAGTCCATGAGAACCACCCTTTTTATGGTGGTTATGTTTTTTTGTATAAAGCACAATTATATTTCCAGTTCCTTTTTTGATGCTTTTAACACTGAATTGTGGGTGTGGTGAGGGGTGTATTTATAGGCATTTTGAGGTTTGGGAAACTTTGCCCCTCTTGGTAGGATTGTATATCCCATACGTCACAAGCTCATGGACTCTTGCCAAAATGAAAGAAATTAATTTATCAGGTAAGTTCTTACATAAATTATGTTTTTTTTGTAATACATCAATATATTTTAAGTGCATATATATGAAAATTACGACTGTCCTTTTAACCGTTTGCCTGCCAGAGAGGGCTGATCTGTCTGACTGCCGAAGGGTTAACATACTGCTTGACTGAACATTAAGAGCTAATAAAATGACACATTTAGCTGATCAGATGAATAGTGTGAGTCATGTATTGGTGGAAGAGAACTTGATTGATTAGTTTTGTGTCTGTTTAGCTGCCAGGAGATGGTTCACCTCTGACATTTACTGACCTACACCTGTGTCTTTGACATTGAAATCATTACGGTTTTCATGCTGTGCTCTGCGTGGTCAGCTTGCACATCGGCTGCACACTTACTCTCTGGTTAATAGTCTACCTGGCAGCTTCATATTGTGCTGAAATCATGGGCCTCTTATTGGCTTTTAGATAATTATACACAAAAGCTACAGACAATATAGGTAAAAGCATATTGGAGATTTTATTTAAGTGAGTGTCAGGAAATCAGGGTAGTTTCACTTGTTTGTGATGGCTGTCTCACAGCTAATCAGCGCAGTCTCACAGCTAATAAGCGCAGTCTCACAGCTAATCAGCGCAGTCTCACAGCTAATAAGCGCAGTCTCACAGCTAATCAGCGCAGTCTCACAGCTAATCAGCGTAGTCTCACAGCTAATAAGCGCAGTCTCACAGCTAATCAGCGCAGTCTCACAGCTAATAAGCACAGTCTCACAGCTAATAAGCGCAGTCTCACAGCTAATCAGCGCAGTCTCACAGCTAATAAGCACAGTCTCACAGCTAATAAGCGCAGTCTCACAGCTAATAAGTACAGTCTCACAGCTAATAAGCACAGTCTCAGCTTATAAGTGCAGTCTCATAGCTAAAAAGCGCAGTCTCACAGCTAATGAGCGCAGTCTCACAGCTAATAAGTGCAGTCTCACAGCTAATAAGTACAGTCTCACAGCTAATAAGCACAGTCTCAGCTTATAAGTGCAGTCTCATAGCTAATAAGCGCAGTCTCACAGCTAATAAGCGCAGTCTCACAGCTAATCAGCACAGTCTCACAACTAATAAGCGCAGTCTCACAGCTAATAATAGCAGTGTCACAGCTAATCAGCACAGTCTCACAGCTAAAAAAACGCAGTTTCACAGCTAATAAGTGCAGTCTCACAGCTAATAAGTGCAGTCTCACAGCTAATCAGCGCAGTCTCACAGCTAATAAGCACAGTCTCACAGCTAATTAGCACACTCTCACAGCTAAAAAAACGCAGTATCACAGCTAATAAGCGCAGTATCACAGCTAATAAGTACAGTCTCACAGCTAATCAGTGCAGTCTCACGGCTAATAAGCACAGTCTCACAGCTAATAAGCGCAGTCTCACAGCTATTAAGTGCTGTCTCACAGCTAATAAGTACAGTCTCAACTAATAAGCGCAGTCTCACAGCTAATAAGCGCAGTCTCACAGCTAATAAGCGCAGTCTCACAGCTAATCAGCTTAGTCTCACAGCTAAAAAACGCAGTCTCACAGCTAATAAGCGCAGTCTCACAGCTAATAAGTACAGTCTCACAGCTAATAAGCACAGTCTCACAGCTAATAAGCGCAGTCTCACAGCTAATAAGCACAGTCTCACAGCTAATAAGCACAGTATCAAAGCTAATGAGCGCAGTCTCAAAGCTAGTAAGCACAGTCTCACAGCTAATAAGTGCAGTCTCACAGCTAATAAGCGCATTATCACAGCTAATAAACACAGTCACAGCTAATAATCACAGTCTCACAGCTAATAAGTGCAGTCTCACAGCTAATAAGTGCAGTCTCACAGCTAATAAGCGCAGTCTCACAGCTAATAAGCACAGTCTCACAGCTAATAAGTGCAGTCTCAAAGCTAATAAGTGCAGTCTCACAGCTAATAAATGCAGTCTCAAAGCTAATAACCGCAGTCTCACAGCTAATAAACGCAGTCACTGCTAATAAGCACAGTCTCACAGCTAAAAAGTGCAGTCTCACAGCTAATAAGCGCATTCTCACAGCTAATAAACACAGTCACAGCTAATAAGCACAGTCTAACAGCTAATAAGCGCAGTCTCACAGCTAATAAGCGCAATCTCACAGCTAATAAGTACAGTCTCACAACTAATAAGCGCAGTCTCAAAGCTAACAAGAACAGTCTCACAGCTAATAAACGCAGTCTGATAGCTAATAAGCTCAGTCTCACAGCTAACGCAGTCTCACAGCTAATAAGCCCAATCTCACAGCTAATAAGCACAGTTTAACAGCTAATAAACAGTCTAACAGCTAATAAGCGCAGTCTCACAGCTAATAAGTACAGTCTCCCAGCTAATAATCACAGTCTCAGCTTATAAGTGCAGTCTCATAGCTAATAAGCGCAGTCTCACAGCTAATAAACGCAGTCTAGGAGCTAAAAAATACAGTTCTACAGCTAATAAGTACAGTCTCACAGCTAATGAAAACAGTCTCAAAGGTAAAAAGCATAGTCTCACAGCTAATAAACACAGTCTCACAGCTCATAAGTACAGTTTACAGACTCACAGCTAATAAGTACAGTCTCACAGCTCATAAGTACAGTCTCACAGCTAATAAGTACAGTCTCACAGCTAATAAGCGCAGTCTCACAGCTAATAAGCACAGTGTCACAGCTAATAAGTACAGTCTCACTGCTAATAAGCACAGTCTCACAGCTAATAAGTACAGTCTCACAGTTAATAAGCGCAGTCTCACAACTAATAATTGCAGTCTCACAGCTAATAAGTACAGTCTCACAGCAAATAAGTGCAGTCTCACAGCTAATAAGTACAGTCTCACAGCTAATAAGCGCAGTCTCACAGCAAATATGCGGAGTCTCACAGCAAATGAACGCACTCTCATAGCTAATAAATACAGTTTCACAGCTAATAAGCGCAGTCTCACAGTTAATAAATACAGTTTCACAGCTAATAAGTACAGCCTCACAGCTAATAAGTACAGCCTCACAGCTAATAAGTAAAGCCTCACAGCTAATAAGTACAGTCTCACAGCTAATAAGCACAGTCTCACAGCTAATAAGCACAGTCTCAAAGCTAATAAGCGCAGTCTCAAAGCTAATAAGCGCAGTCTCACAGCTAATAAGTGCAGTCTCACAGCTAATAAGCGCAGTCTTACAGCTAATAAGCAGTCTCACAGCTAATAAGCGCAGTCTCACAGCTAATAAGTACAGTCTCACAGCTAATAAGCACAGTCTCAAAGCTAATAAATACAGTTCTACAGCTAATAACTACAGTCTCACAGCTAATAAAAGCAGTATCACAGGTAATAAGCACAATTTCACAGCTAAAAAGTGCAGTCTCACAACTAATAAGTACAGTCTCACAGCTAATAAGCACAGTGTCACAGCTAATAAGTACAGTCTCACAGCTAATAAGCACAGTCTCAAAGCTAATAAGTACAGTCTCACAGCTTATAAGCGCAGTCTCACAGCTAATAAGTACAGTCTCACAGCTACTAAGTACAGTCTCACAGCAAATAAGTGCAGTCTCACAGCTAATAAGTACAGTCTCACAGCTAATAAGCGCAGTCTCACAGCTAATAAGCGCAGTCTCAAACCAAATATGCGGAATCTCACAGCAAAAAAACGCAGTCTCACAGCTAATAAGTACAGTCTCACAGCTAATAAGCACAATCTCACAGCTAATAAGTACAGTCGCACAGCTAATATGCGCAGTCTCACAGCTAATAAGTACACTCTCACAGCTAATAAGTGCAGTCTCAGAGCAAATAATTGCAGTCTCACAGCTAATACGTACTGTCTCACAGCTAATAAGCACAGTCTCACACCAAATATGTGGAATCTCACAGCAAAAAAACGCAGTCTCACAGCTAATAAATACAGTCTCACAGCTAATAAGTACAGTCTCACAGCTAATAAGTACAGACTCACAGCTAATAAGTACAGTCTCACAGCTAATAAGTACAGTCTCGCAGCTAATAAGAAACAGTGTCACAGCTAATAAGTACAGTCTCACAGCTAATAAGTACAGTCTCACAGCTAATAAGTGCAGTCTCACAGCTAATAAGTACATTCTCACAGCTAATAAGTACAGTCTCACAGCAAATAAGTGCAGTCTCACAGCTAATAAGCGCAGTCTAATAGCTAATAAGCGCAGTCTCACACCAAATATGCGGTGTCTCACAGCAAAAAAACGCAGTCTCAAGGCTAATAAGTACAGTTTCACAGCTAATAAGCACAATCTCACAGCTAATAAGCGCAGTCTCACAGCTAATAAGTACAGTCTCCCAGCTAATAATTACAGTCTCACAACTGTGTGCAGTTCTGGAGGCCATATCTTCAGAAGGATATTAACAAACTTGAATCTGTGCAAAGGAGGGCTACCAAAATGGTACATGGTCTAAAAAATAAAACTTACCAGGATAGGCTCAATGACCTAAATATGTATAGCTTAGAGGAGAGAAGGGAAAGAGGTGATATGATAGCAACTTTCAAGTACATTAAAGGGTTTAATAAAACTGAGGCTGTGGGTATTTTACATAAAATTGAAAATTCAAGAACAAGGGGTCATGATCTCAAGCTAAAGGGTAGTAGATTCAGGAGTAATTTGAGGAAGCTTCTTTACAGAAAGAGTGATTGATTTATGGAATAAACTTCCTCAAGAGGTAGTAGCAACAAACACTGTGAGGGAGTTTAAAAATGCATGGGACAAGCATAAGGCTATCCTACGAACTAGCTAAGTTTATACTGTTAGGTAAGGTCGGGCAGACTTGCTGGGCCTATGGCTCTTATCTGCCGTCAATATCTATGGTTCTATGTTTCTAATAAGTACAGTTTCACAACTAATAAGCGCAGTCTCACAGCTAATAAGCGCAGTCTGATAGCTAATAAGCTCAGTCTCACAGCTAATAAGCGCAGTCTCACAGCTAATAAGCACAGTCGCACAGCTAATAAGTACAGTGTCATAGCCAATAAGCACAGTCTCAGCTTATAAGTGCAGTCTCATAGCTAATAAGCGCATTCTCACAGCTAATAAGCGCAGTCTCACAGTTAATAAATACAGTTTCACAGCTTATAAGTACAGCCTCACAGCTAATAGGTATAGCCTCACAGCTTATAAGTGCAGTCTCATAACTAATAAGCGCAGTCTCACAGCTAATAAGCGCAGTCTCACAGCTAATCAGCACAGTCTCACAGCTAATAAGTTCAGTCTCACAGCTAATAAGCGCAGTATCACAGCTAATAAGCACAGTCGCACAGCTAATAAGTACAGTGTCATAGCCAATAAGCACAGTCTCAGCTTATAAGTGTAGTCTCATAGCTAATAAGCGCATTCTCACAGCTAATAAGCGCAGTCTCACAGTTAATAAATACAGTTTCACAGCTAATAAGCACAGTCTCACACCAAATATGCGGAATCTCACAGCAAAAAAATGCAGTCTCACAGCTAATAAATACAGTCTCACAGCTAATAAGTACAGTCTCACAGCTAATAAGTACAGACTCACAGCTAATAAGTACAGTCTCACAGCTAATAAGTGCAGTCTCATAGCTAATAAGCGCATTCTCACAGCTAATAAGCGCAGTCTCACAGTTAATAAATACAGTTTCACAGCTTATAAGTACAGCCTCACAGCTAATAGGTATAGCCTCACAGCTTATAAGTGCAGTCTCATAACTAATAAGCGCAGTCTCACAGCTAATAAGCGCAGTCTCACAGCTAATCAGCACAGTCTCACAGCTAATAAGCTCAGTCTCACAGCTAATAAGCGCAGTATCACAGCTAATAAGCACAGTCGCACAGCTAATAAGTACAGTGTCATAGCCAATAAGCACAGTCTCAGCTTATAAGTGTAGTCTCATAGCTAATAAGCGCATTCTCACAGCTAATAAGCGCAGTCTCACAGTTAATAAATACAGTTTCACAGCTTATAAGTACAGCCTCACAGCTAATAAGCACAGTCTCAGCTTATAAGTGCAGTCTCATAGCTAATAAGCGCAGTCTCACAGCTAATAAGTGCAGTCTCACAGCTAATTAGCACAGTCTCACAGCTAATCAGCATAGTCTCACAGCTAAAAAAACGCAGTCTCACAGCTAATAAGCGCAGTCTCACAGCTAATAAGTGCAGTCTCACAGCTAATCAGCGCAGTCTCACAGCTAATTAGCACACTCTCACAGCTAAAAAAACGCAGTATCACAGCTAATAAGCGCAGTATCACAGCTAATAAGTACAGTCTCACAGCTAATCAGCACAGTCTCACAGCTAATAAGCACAGTCTCACAGCTAATAAGCGCAGTCTCACAGCTATTAAGTGCTGTCTCACAGCTAATAAGTACAGTCTCAACTAATAAGCGCAGTCTCACAGCTAATAAGCGCAGTCTCACAGCTAATAAGCGCAGTCTCACAGCTAATCAGCGTAGTCTCACAGCTAAAAAACGCAGTCTCACAGCTAATAAGCGCAGTCTCACAGCTAATAAGCACAGTCTCACAGCTAATAAGCACAGTATCAAAGCTAATGAGCGCAGTCTCAAAGCTAGTAAGCACAGTCTCACAGCTAATAAGTGCAGTCTCACAGCTAATAAGCGCATTATCACAGCTAATAAACACAGTCACAGCTAATAATCACAGTCTCACAGCTAATAAGTGCAGTCTCACAGCTAATAAGTGCAGTCTCACAGCTAATAAGCGCAGTCTCACAGCTAATAACTGCAGTCTCACAGCTAATAAGCACAGTCTCACAGCTAATAAGTGCAGTCTCAAAGCTAATAAGTGCAGTCTCACAGCTAATAAGCGCAGTCTCAAAGCTAATAAGCGCAGTCTCACAGCTAATAAACGCAGTCACGGCTAATAAGCACAGTCTCACAGCTAATAAGTGCAGTCTCACAGCTAATAAGCGCATTCTCACAGCTAATAAACACAGTCACAGCTAATAAGCACAGTCTCACAGCTAATAAGCGCAGTCTCACAGCTAATAAGCGCAATCTCACAGCTAATAAGTACAGTCTCACAACTAATAAGCGCAGTCTCAAAGCTAACAAGAACAGTCTCACAGCTAATAAACGCAGTCTGATAGCTAATAAGCTCAGTCTCACAGCTAACGCAGTCTCACAGCTAATAAGCCCAGTCTCACAGCTAATAAGCACAGTCTCACAGCTAATAAGCAGTCTAACAGCTAATAAGCGCAGTCTCACAGCTAATAAGCACAGTCTCAGCTTATAAGTGCAGTCTCATAGCTAATAAGTGCCGTCTCACAGCTAATAAACGCAGTCTAGGAGCTAAAAAATACAGTTCTACAGCTAATAAGTACAGTCTCACAGCTAATTAAAGCACTCTCAAAGGTAAAAAGCATAGTCTCACAGCTAATAAACACAGTCTCACAGCTCATAAGTACAGTCTACAGACTCACAGCTAATAAGTACAGTCTCACAGCTCATAAGTACAGTCTCACAGCTAATAAGTACAGACTCACAGCTAATAAGTACAGTCTCACAGCTAATAAGCGCAGTCTCACAGCTAATAAGCACAGTGTCACAGCTAATAAGTACAGTCTCACTGCTAATAAGCACAGTCTCACAGCTAATAAGTACAGTCTCACAGCTAATAAGCGCAGTCTCACAGCTAATAATTGCAGTCTCACAGCTAATAAGTACAGTCTCACAGCAAATAAGTGCAGTCTCACAGCTAATAAGCGCAGTCTCACAGCTAATAAGCGCAGTCTCACACCAAATATGCGGAGTCTCACAGCAAAAAAACGCACTCTCATAGATAATAAATACAGTTTCACAGCTAATAAGCGCAGTCTCACAGTTAATAAATACAGTTTCACAGCTAATAAGTACAGCCTCACAGCTAATAAGTACAGCCTCACAGCTAATAAGTACAGACTCACAGTTAATAAGTACAGCCTCACAGCTAATAAGTACAGTCTCACAGCTAATAAGCACAGTCTCACAGCTAATAAGCACAGTCTCAAAGCTAATAAGCGCAGTCTCAAAGCTAATAAGCGCAGTCTCACAGCTAATAAGTGCAGTCTCACAGCTAATAAGCGCAGTCTTACAGCTAATAAGCAGTCTCACAGCTAATAAGCGCAGTCTAACAGCTAATAAGTACAGTCTCACAGCTAATAAGCACAGTCTCAAAGCAAATAAATACAGTTCTACAGCTAATAACTACAGTCTCACAGCTAATAAAAGCAGTATCACAGGTAATAAGCACAATTTCACAGCTAAAAAGTGCAGTCTCACAGCTAATAAGTACAATGTCACAGCTAATAAGCACAGTGTCACAGCTAATAAGTACAGTCTCACAGCTAATAAGCACAGTCTCACAGCTAATAAGTGCAGTCTCAGAGCAAATAATTGCAGTCTCACAGCTAATACGTACTGTCTCACAGCTAATAAGCACAGTCTCACACCAAATATGCGGAATCTCACAGCAAAAAAATGCAGTCTCACAGCTAATAAATACAGTCTCACAGCTAATAAGTACAGTCTCACAGCTAATAAGTACAGACTCACAGCTAATAAGTACAGTCTCACAGCTAATAAGTACAGTCTCACAGCTAATAAGCACAGTGTCACAGCTAATAAGTACAGTCTCACAGCTAATAAGTACAGTCTCACAGCTAATAAGCGCAGTCTCACAGCTAATAAGTACATTCTCACAGCTAATAAGTACAGTCTCACAGCAAATAAGTGCAGTCTCACAGCTATTAAGCGCAGTCTAACAGCTAATAAGTGCAGTCTCACACCAAATATGCGGTGTCTCACAGCAAAAAAAACGCAGTCTCAAGGCTAATAAGTACAGTCTCACAGCTAATAAGCGCAGTCTCACAGCTAATAAGTGCAGTCTCACAGCTAATAAGCGCAGTCTTACAGCTAATAAGCAGTCTCACAGCTAATAAGCGCAGTCTAACAGCTAATAAGTACAGTCTCACAGCTAATAAGCACAGTCTCAAAGCAAATAAATACAGTTCTACAGCTAATAACTACAGTCTCACAGCTAATAAAAGCAGTATCACAGGTAATAAGCACAATTTCACAGCTAAAAAGTGCAGTCTCACAGCTAATAAGTACAATCTCACAGCTAATAAGCACAGTGTCACAGCTAATAAGTACAGTCTCACAGCTAATAAGCACAGTCTCACAGCTAATAAGTGCAGTCTCAGAGCAAATAATTGCAGTCTCACAGCTAATACGTACTGTCTCACAGCTAATAAGCACAGTCTCACACCAAATATGCGGAATCTCACAGCAAAAAAATGCAGTCTCACAGCTAATAAATACAGTCTCACAGCTAATAAGTACAGTCTCACAGCTAATAAGTACAGACTCACAGCTAATAAGTACAGTCTCACAGCTAATAAGTACAGTCTCACAGCTAATAAGCACAGTGTCACAGCTAATAAGTACAGTCTCACAGCTAATAAGTACAGTCTCACAGCTAATAAGCGCAGTCTCACAGCTAATAAGTACATTCTCACAGCTAATAAGTACAGTCTCACAGCAAATAAGTGCAGTCTCACAGCTATTAAGCGCAGTCTAACAGCTAATAAGTGCAGTCTCACACCAAATATGCGGTGTCTCACAGCAAAAAAACGCAGTCTCAAGGCTAATAAGTACAGTCTCACAGCTAATAAGCGCAGTCTCACAGCTATTAAGTTCTGTCTCACAGCTAATAAGTACAGTCTCAACTAATAAGCGCAGTCTCACAGCTAATAAGCGCAGTCTCACAGCTAATAAGCGCAGTCTCACAGCTAATCAGCGTAGTCTCACAGCTAAAAAACGCAGTCTCACAGCTAATAAACGCAGTCTCACAGCTAATAAGTACAGTCTCACAGCTAATAAGCACAGTCTCACAGCTAATAAGCGCAGTCTCACAGCTAATAAGCACAGTCTCACAGCTAATAAGCACAGTATCAAAGCTAATGAGCGCAGTCTCAAAGCTAGTAAGCACAGTCTCACAGCTAATAAGCGCATTATCACAGCTAATAAACACAGTCACAGCTAATAATCACAGTCTCACAGCTAATAAGTGCAGTCTCACAGCTAATAAGCGCAGTCTCACAGCTAATAACTGCAGTCTCACAGCTAATAAGCACAGTCTCACAGCTAATAAGTGCAGTCTCAAAGCTAATAAGTGCAGTCTCACAGCTAATAAGCTCAGTCTCAAAGCTAATAAGCGCAGTCTCACAGCTAATAAACGCAGTCACGGCTAATAAGCACAGTCTCACAGATAATAAGTGCAGTCTCACAGCTAATAAGCGCATTCTCACAGCTAATAAACACAGTCACAGCTAATAAGCACAGTCTCACAGCTAATAAGCGCAGTCTCACAGCTAATAAGCGCAATCTCACAGCTAATAAGTACAGTCTCACAACTAATAAGCGCAGTCTCAAAGCTAACAAGAACAGTCTCACAGCTAATAAACGCAGTCTGATAGCTAATAAGCTCAGTCTCACAGCTAACGCAGTCTCACAGCTAATAAGCCCAGTCTCACAGCTAATAAGCACAGTCTCACAGCTAATAAGCAGTCTAACAGCTAATAAGCGCAGTCTCACAGCTAATAAGTACAGTCTCACAGTTAATAAGCACAGTCTCAGCTTATAAGTGCAGTCTCATAGCTAATAAGTGCCGTCTCACAGCTAATAAACGCAGTCTAGGAGCTAAAAAATACAGTTCTACAGCTAATAAGTACAGTCTCACAGCTAATAAAAGCACTCTCAAAGGTAAAAAGCATAGTCTCACAGCTAATAAACACAGTCTCACAGCTCATAAGTACAGTCTACAGACTCACAGCTAATAAGTACAGTCTCACAGCTCATAAGTACAGTCTCACAGCTAATAAGTACAGACTCACAGCTAATAAGTACAGTCTCACAGCTAATAAGCGCAGTCTCACAGCTAATAAGCACAGTGTCACAGCTAATAAGTACAGTCTCACTGCTAATAAGCACAGTCTCACAGCTAATAAGTACAGTCTCACAGCTAATAAGCGCAGTCTCACAGCTAATAATTGCAGTCTCACAGCTAATAAGTACAGTCTCACAGCAAATAAGTGCAGTCTCACAGCTAATAAGCGCAGTCTCACAGCTAATAAGCGCAGTCTCACACCAAATATGCGGAGTCTCACAGCAAAAAAACGCACTCTCATAGCTAATAAATACAGTTTCACAACTAATAAGCGCAGTCTCACAGTTAATAAATACAGTTTCACAGCTAATAAGTACAGCCTCACAGCTAATAAGTACAGCCTCACAGCTAATAAGTACAGACTCACAGTTAATAAGTACAGCCTCACAGCTAATAAGTACAGTCTCACAGCTAATAAGCACAGTCTCACAGCTAATAAGCACAGTCTCAAAGCTAATAAGCACAGTCTCAAAGCTAATAAGCGCAGTCTCACAGCTAATAAGTGCAGTCTCACAGCTAATAAGCGCAGTCTTACAGCTAATAAGCAGTCTCACAGCTAATAAGCGCAGTCTCACAGCTAATAAGTACAGTCTCACAGCTAATAAGCACAGTCTCAAAGCAAATAAATACAGTTCTACAGCTAATAACTACAGTCTCACAGCTAATAAAAGCAGTATCACAGGTAATAAGCACAATTTCACAGCTAAAAAGTGCAGTCTCACAGCTAATAAGTACAATCTCACAGCTAATAAGCACAGTGTCACAGCTAATAAGTACAGTCTCACAGCTAATAAGCACAGTCTCACAGCTAATAAGTGCAGTCTCAGAGCAAATAATTGCAGTCTCACAGCTAATACGTACTGTCTCACAGCTAATAAGCGCAGTCTCACACCAAATATGCGGAATCTCACAGCAAAAAAATGCAGTCTCACAGCTAATAAATACAGTCTCACAGCTAATAAGTACAGTCTCACAGCTAATAAGTACAGACTCACAGCTAATAAGTACAGTCTCACAGCTAATAAGTACAGTCTCACAGCTAATAAGCACAGTGTCACAGCTAATAAGTACAGTCTCACAGCTAATAAGTACAGTCTCACAGCTAATAAGCGCAGTCTCACAGCTAATAAGTACATTCTCACAGCTAATAAGTACAGTCTCACAGCAAATAAGTGCAGTCTCACAGCTATTAAGCGCAGTCTAACAGCTAATAAGTGCAGTCTCACACCAAATATGCGGTGTCTCACAGCAAAAAAACGCAGTCTCAAGGCTAATAAGTACAGTCTCACAGCTAATAAGCACAATCTCACAGCTAATAAGTACAGTCTCACAGCTAATAAGCGTAGTCTCACAGCTAATAAGTACAGTCTCACAGCTAATAAGTGCAGTCTCACAGCAAATATGTTCAGTCTCACAGCAAAAAAACGCAGTCTCACAGCTAATAAGCGCAATCTCACAGCTAATAATTACAGTCTCACAACTAATAAGTACAGTCTCACAACTAATAAGCGCAGTCTCACAACTAATAAGCGCAGTCTCACAGCTAACAAGAACAGTCTCACAGCTAATAAGCGCAGTCTGATAGCTAATAAGCTCAGTCTCACAGCTAATAAGCGCAGTCTCACAGCTAATAAGCACAGTTGCACAGCTAATAAGTACAGTGTCATAGCCAATAAGCACAGTCTCAGCTTATAAGTGCAGTCTCATAGCTAATAAGCGCATTCTCACAGCTAATAAGCGCAGTATCACAGTTAATAAATGCAGTTTCACAGCTTATAAGTACAGCCTCACAGCTAATAGGTACAGCCTCACAGCTAATAAGTACAGACTCACAGTTAATAAGTACAGCCTCACAGCTAATAAGTACAGTCTCACAGCTAATAAGCACAGTCTCACAGCTAATAAGCACAGTCTCACAGCTAATAAGCCCAGTCTCACAGCTAATAAGCCCAGTCTCAAAGCTAATAAGCGCAGTCTCAAAGCTAATAAGCGCAGTCTCACAGCTAATAAGTGCAGTCTCACAGCTAATAAGCGCAGTCTTACAGCTAATAAGCAGTCTCACAGCTAATATGCGCAGTCTCACAGCTAATAAGTACAGTCTCACAGCTAATAAGCACAGTCTCAGAGCTAATAAATACAGTTCTAAAGCTAATAACTACAGTCTCACAGCTAATAAAAGCAGTCTCACAGCTTATAAGCACCATTTCACAGCTAAAAAGCACAGTCTCACAGCTAATAAGTACAGTCTCACAGCTAATAAGTACAGTCTCACAGCTAATAAGCACAGTGTCACAGCTAATAAGTACAGTCTCACAGCTAATAAGCACAGTCTCACAGCTAATAAGTACAGTCTCACAGCTAATAAGCGCAGTCTCACAGCTAATAAGTACAGTCTCACAGCTAATAAGCGCAGTCTCACAGCTAAAAAATACAGTTCTACAGCTAATAAGTACAGTCTCACAGCTCATAAGTACAGTCTAACAGCTAATAAGTACAGACTCACAGCTAATAAGTACAGTCTCATAGCTAACAAGCGCAGTCTCACAGCTAATAAGCACAGTGTCACAGCTAATAAGTACAGTCTCACAGCTAATAAGCACAGTCTCACAGCTAATAAGTACAGTCTCACAGCTTATAAGCGCAGTCTCACAGCTAATAAGTGCAGTCTCACAGCAAATAAGTGCAGTCTCACAGCTAATAAGTACAGTCTCAGAGCTAATAAGCACAGTCTCACACCAAATATATGGAGTGTCACAGCAAAAAAAACGCAGTCTCACAGCTAATAAGCACAGTCTCACAGCTAATAAGCAGTCTCACAGCTAATAAGCAC
Organism: Bombina bombina; assembly: GCF_027579735.1. NCBI lineage: Eukaryota > Metazoa > Chordata > Amphibia > Anura > Bombinatoridae > Bombina > Bombina bombina. Next base: position 1,134,150,819 of record NC_069504.1, on the reverse strand, counting down.
AGTCGCACAGCTAATAAGTACAGTGTCACAGCCAATAAGCACAGTCTCAGCTTATAAGTACAGTCTCACAGCTAACAAGCGCAGTCTCACAGCTAATAAGCACAGTGTCACAGCTAATAAGTACAGTCTCACAGCTAATAAGCACAGTCTCACAGCTAATAAGTACAGTCTCACAGCTTATAAGCACAGTCTCACAGCTAATAAGTGCAGTCTCACAGCAAATAAGTGCAGTCTCACAGCTAATAAGTACAGTCTCAGAGCTAATAAGCACAATCTCACACCAAATATATGGAGTGTCACAGCAAAAAAACGCAGTCTCACAGCTAATAAGCACAGTCTCACAGCTAATAAGCAGTCTCACAGCTAATAAGCACAGTCGCACAGCTAATAAGTACAGTGTCACAGCCAATATGCACAGTCTCAGCTTATAAGTGCAGTCTCATAGGTAATAAGCGCAGTCTCACAGCTAATAAGTGCAATCTCATAGCTAATAAATACAGTTTCAAAGCTAATAAGCGCAGTCTCACAGTTAATAAATACAGTTTCACAGCTAATAAGTACAGCCTCACAGCTAATAAGTACAGCCTCACAGCTAATAAGTACAGCCTCACAGCTAATAAGTACAGACTCACAGTTAATAAGTACAGCCTCACAGCTAATAAGTACAGTCTCACAGCTAATAAGCACAGTCTCACAGCTAATAAGCACAGTCTCACAGCTAATAAGCCCAGTCTCACAGCTAATAAGCCCAGTCTCAAAGCTAATAAGCGCAGTCTCAAAGCTAATAAGCGCAGTCTCAATATGGTCACTGAGTGGGCTCTCATCAGGTCAGAGATTACACTCTCATACTATCACTGAGTGCGCTCTCATCAGGTCAGTGATTACACTCTTATACTGTCACTGAGTGCGCTCTCATCAGGTCAGTGATTAAACTCTCATACTGTCACTGAGTTCGCTCTCATCAGGTCAGTGATTACACTCTCATACTGTCACTGAGTGCGCTCTCATCAGGTCAGTGACTACACTCTCATACGGTCACTGAGTGGGCTCTCATCAGGTCAGTGATTACACTCTCATAGTGTCACTGAGTGTGCTCTCATCAGATCAGTGACTACACTCTCATACGGTCACTGAGTGGGCTCTCATCAGGTCAGTGATTACATTCTCATACTATCACTGAGTTCACTCTCATCAGGTCAGTGATTACACTCTTATACTGTCACTGAGTGCGCTCTCATCAGGTCAGTGATAACACTATCATACTGTCACTGAGTGCGCTCTCATCAGGTCAGTGATTACACTCTCCTACTGTCACTGAGTACACTCTCATCAGGTCAGTGATTACACGCTCATACTGTCACTGAGTACGCTCTCATCAGGTCAGTGATTACACTTGCACACTGTCACTGAGTGTGGTCTCATCAGGTCAGTGATAACACTCTCATACTGTTACTGAGTGCGCTCTCATCAGGTCAGTGATTACACTCTCATACTGTCACTGAGTGTGCTCTCATCAGGTCAGTGATTACACTCTCATACTTTCACTGAGTGCAGTCTCACAGCTAATAAGCGCAGTCTTACAGCTAATAAGCAGTCTCACAGCTAATAAGCGCAGTCTCACAGCTAATAAGTACAGTCTCACAGCTAATAAGCACAGTCTCAGAGCTAATAAATACAATTCTAAAGCTAATAACTACAGTCTCACAGCTAATAAAAGCAGTCTCACAGCTAATAAGCACCATTTCACAGCTAAAAAGTGCAGTCTCACAGCTAATAAGTACAGTCTCACAGCTAATAAGTAGGAGTACCCTCTCATCAGGTCAGTAATTACACTCTCACACTGTCACTCAGTGCGCTCTCATCAGGTCAGTGATTACACTCTCATACTGTCACTGAGTGCGCTCTCATCAGGTCAGTGATTACACTCTCCTAGGGGGAGTGTACATTAAGCATGATGTAGTTATAGACAATCAGGGGGAGTGTAGGCTAGCCATGACGTAATTGGTAGGTGGGAGGTAGCGAGGCAGAGCAGGGGGATTGTACATTAAGCGTGATGTAGTTATAGACATTCAGGGGGAGTGTAGGCTAGCCATGACGTAGATGTAGGGGGTCAGTGGGAGGTAGCAAGGTGGAGAAGACTTAAAGCTTAATGTAGTTATAGAATTCAGGTGGTAGTGGCGATGTTTGTCTCGCCAGCTATCAGCTGTCGAGAAAAACGTTGCCTGAGCTAGTTAATGTGGGTGTAAATAAACTTAAGTCCCCATGGCAATATTTGACGTGTGCCTACAGAAACTAATTTTAGTTTCAGTGAGCACACTGTTTCCTCCATGTAAGCACACTTCAAATAGGGCTCCCCTCCACAGTAAAAAAGCAGTGATGTTGGCGATATTGGCGGTGACGTCATACTCCCTTTGTTTCAATGGGATAGACATTGCCTCTCTCTGGCATCGCTCAGACACGCAATTTTTTTTAGAATACTCTGACAGATCATCGCGCTGCGCTGTTTCCCGATGGTCCATCAATGTTTTGAACACTATCACTATCATGTTGTCAATAATTGAACTCTCGTCAGGTCAGTGATTACACTCTTATACTGTCACTGAGTGCGCTCTCATCAGGTCAGTGATTACACTCTCCTACTGTCACTGAGTGCGCTCTCATCAGGTCAGTGATTACACTCTCCTACTGTCACTGAGTGCGCTCTCATCAGGTCAGTGATTTCACTCTCCTACTGTCACTGAGTGCACTCTCATCAGGTCAAAGATTACACTCTCATGCTGTCACTGAGTGCGCTCTCATCAGGTCAGTGACTACACTCTCATACGGTAACTGAGTGCGCTCTCATTGGGTCAGTAATTACACTCTCATGCTGCCACTGAGTGCACTCTCATCAGGTCAATGATTACAATCTCATACGGTCACTGAGTGTGCTCTCATCAGTTCAGTGATTACACTCTCACACTGTCATTGAGTGCTCTCTCATCAGGTCAGTGATTACATTCTCATACTGTCACTAAGTGCACTCTCATTAGGTCAGTGATTAATTTCTCATACAGTCACTGAGTGCGCTCTCATCAGGTCAGTGATTACCCTCATACTGTTACTGAGTGCGCTCTCATCAGGTCAGTGACTACATTCTCATACTGTCACTGAGTGCGCTCTCATCAGGTCAGTGATTACCCTCATACTGTTACTGAGTGCGCTCTCATCAGGTCAGTGACTACATTCTCATACTGTCACTGAGTGCGCTCTCATCAGGTCAGTGAATACAATATCATACGGTCACTGAGTGAGCTCTCATCAGGTCAGTGACTAAATTCTCATACTGTCACTGAGTGCGCTCTCATCAGGTCAGTGATTACACTCTCATACTGTCACTGAGTGCACTCTCATCAGGTCAGTGATTACACTATTATACTGTCACTGAGTGCACTCTCATCAGGTCAGTGATTACACTCTTATACTGTCACTGAGTGCGCTCTCATCAGGTCAGTGATTACAATCTCATACTGTCACTGAGTGCGCTCTCATCAGGTCAGTGATTACATTCTCATACTGTCACTGAGTGCGCTCTCATCAGGTCAGTGATTACAATCTCATACTGTCACTGAGTGCGCTCTCATCAGGTCAGTGATTACATTCTCATACTGTCACTGAGTGCGCTCTCATCAGGTCAGTGGTTAAACTCTCACACTGTCACTAAGTGCGCTCTCATCAGGTCAGTAATTACACTCTCATACTGTCAATGAGTGCGCTCTCATCAGGTCAGTGATTACACTCTCACACTGTCACTGAGTGCGCTCTCATCAGGTCAGTGATTACATTCTTCAACTGTCACTGTGTGCGCTCTCATCAGGTCAGTGATTACACTCTTATACTGTCACTGAGTGCGCTCTCTTCAGGTCAGTGATTACACTCTCATACTGTCACTGAGTGCGCTCTCTTCAGGTCAGTGATTACACTCTCACACTGTCACTGATTGCACTCTCATCAGGTCAGTGACTACACTCTCATATTGTCACTGAGTGCGCTCTCATCAGGTCAGTAATTACACTCTCACACTGTCATTGAGTGCACTCTCATCAGGTCAGCGATTACACTCTCATACTGTCACTGAGTGCACAGCTCTCATCAGGTCAGTGACTACACTCTCATACTGTCACTGAGTGCACTATCATCAGGTCAGTGATTACACTCTCATACTGTCACTGAGTGTGCTCCCATCAGGTCAGTAATTACACTCTCACACTGTCACTGAATGCGCTCTCATCAGGTCAGTGATTACACTCTCATACTGTCACTGAGTGCGCTCTTATCAGATCAGTGATTACACTCTCATACATTCACTGAGTGCGCTCTCATCAGGTCAGTGATTACAATCTCATACTGTCACTGAGTGCGCTCTCATCAGGTCAGTAATTACACTCTAACATTGTCACTGAGTGCGCTCTTATCAGGTCAGTGATTACACTCTCATACATTCACTGAATGCGCTCTCATCAGGTCAGTGACTACATTCTCACACTGTCACTGAGTGCGCTCTCATTAGGTCAGTGATCACACTCTCATACTGTCACTGAGTGCGCTATCAGGTTAGTGACTACACTCTCATACAGTCAATGAGTACGCTCTCATCAGGTCAGTGATTACACTCTCATACTGTCACTGAGTGCACTCTCATCAGGTCAGTAATTACACTCTCAAACTGTCACTGAGTGCGCTCTCATCTGGTCAGTGATTACACTCTCATACGATCACTGAGTGCGCTCTCATCAGGTCAGTAATTACACTCTCACACTGTCACTGAGTGCGCTCTTATCAGGTCAGTGATAACACTCTCATACTGTCACTGAGTGCGCTCTCATCAGGTCAGTGATTACATTCTCATACTGTCACTGAGTGCGATCTCATTAGGTCAGTGATTACACTCTCATACGGTCACTGAGTGCGCTCTCATCAGGTCAGTTACTACACTCTCATACTGTCACTGAGTGAGCTCTTATCAGGTCAGTGATAACACTCTCATACTGTCACTGAGTGCGCTCTCATCAGGTCAGTGATTACACTCTCATACTGTCACTGAGTGCGCTCTTATCAGATCAGTGATTACACTCTCATACATTCACTGAGTGCGCTCTCATCAGGTCAGTGATTACAATCTCATACTGTCACTGAGTGCGCTCTCATCAGGTCAGTAATTACACTCTAACATTGTCACTGAGTGCGCTCTTATCAGGTCAGTGATTACACTCTCATACATTCACTGAATGCGCTCTCATCAGGTCAGTGACTACATTCTCACACTGTCACTGAGTGCGCTCTCATTAGGTCAGTGATCACACTCTCATACTGTCACTGAGTGCGCTATCAGGTTAGTGACTACACTCTCATACTGTCAATGAGTACGCTCTCATCAGGTCAGTGATTACACTCTCATACTGTCACTGAGTGCACTCTCATCAGGTCAGTAATTACACTCTCAAACTGTCACTGAGTGCGCTCTCATCTGGTCAGTGATTACACTCTCATACGGTCACTGAGTGCGCTCTCATCAGGTCAGTAATTACACTCTCACACTGTCACTGAGTGCGCTCTTATCAGGTCAGTGATAACACTCTCATACTGTCACTGAGTGCGCTCTCATCAGGTCAGTGATTACATTCTCATACTGTCACTGAGTGCGATCTCATTAGGTCACTGATTACACTCTCATACTGTCACTGAGTGCGATCTCATTAGGTCAGTGATTACACTCTCATACGGTCACTGAGTGCGCTCTCATCAGGTCAGTTACTACACTCTCATACTGTCACTGAGTGAGCTCTTATCAGGTCAGTGATAACACTCTCATACTGTCACTGAGTGCGCCCTCATCAGGTCAGTGATTACACTCTCACACTGTCACTGAGTGCGCTCTCATCAGGTCAGTAATTACACTCTCACACTGTCACTGAGTGCGCTCTCATCAGGTCTGTAATTACACTCTCACACTGTCACTGAGTGCGCTCTCATCAGGTCAGTGATTACACTCTCGTACTATCACTTAGTGCGCTCTAATCAAGTCAGTGACTACACTCTCATACTGTCACTGAGAGCAATCTCATCAGGTCATTAATTACACTCTCACACTGTCACTGAGTGCGCTCTCATCAGGTCAGTGATTACACTCTCATACATTCACTGAATGCGCTCTCATCGGGTCAGTGACTACATTCTCACACTGTCACTGAGTGCGCTCTCATTAGGTCAGTGATCACACTCTCATACTGTCACTGAGTGCGCTATCAGGTTAGTGACTACACTCTCATACTGTCACTGAGTGCGCTCTCATCAGGTCAGTGACTACACTCTCATACTGTCACTGAGTAAGCTCTCATCAGGTCAGTGATTACACTCTCATACTGTCACTGAGTGCGCTCTCATCAGGTCAATAATTACACTCTCAAACTGTCACTGAGTGCGCTCTCATCTGGTCAGTGATTACACTCTCATACGGTCACTGAGTGCGCTCTCATCAGGTCAGTAATTACACTCTTACACTGTCACTGAGTGCTCTCTTATCAGGTCAGTGATAACACTCTCATACTGTTACTGAGTGCGCTCTCATCAGGTCAGTGAGTACACTCTCATACTGTCACTGAGTGCGCTCTTATCAGGTCAATGATAACACTCTCATACTGTCACTGAGTGCGCTCTCATCAGGTCAGTGATTACACTCTCATACTGTCACTGAGTGCGCTCTCATCAGGTCAGTAATTACACTCTCACACTGTCACTGAGTGCACTCTTATCAGGTCAGTGATAACACTCTCATACTGTCACTGAGTGCGCTCTCATCAGGTCAGTGATTACACTCTCATACTGTCAATGAGTGCGCTCTCATCAGGTCAGTAATTACACTCTAACACTGTCACTAAGTGCGCTCTCATCAGGTCAGTGATTACACTCTCGTACTATCACTGAGTGCGCTCTCATCAGGTCAGTGACTACACTCTCATACTGTCCCTGAGTGTGCTCTCATCAGTTCAGTAATTACACTCTCACACTGTCACTGAGTGCGCTCTCATCAGGTCAGTGACTACACTCTCATACTGCCACTGAGTGCGCTCTCATCAGGTCAGTGATTACACTCTCATACTGTCACTGAGTGCGCTCTCATCAGGTCAGTGATAACACTCTCATATTGTCACTGAGTGCGCTCTCATCAGGTCAGTGATTACACTCTCATACTGTCACTGAGTGCGCTCTTATCAGGTCAGTGATAACACTCTCATACTGTCACTGAGTGCGCTCTCATCAGGTCAGTGATTACACTCTCATACTATCACTGAGTGCGCTCTCATCAGGTCAGTGACTACACTCTCATACTGCCACTGAGTGCGCTCTCATCAGGTCAGTGATTACACTCTCATACTGTCACTGAGTGCGCTCTCATCAGGTCAGTGATAACACTCTCATATTGTCACTGAGTGCGCTCTCATCAGGTCAGTGATTACACTCTCATACTGTCACTGAGTGCGCTCTTATCAGGTCAGTGATAACACTCTCATACTGTCACTGAGTGCGCTCTCATCAGGTCAGTGATTACACTCTCATACTATCACTGAGTGCGCTCTCATCAGGTCAGTGACTACACTCTCATACTGTTAGTGAGTGTAACAGATACCTTTTTGGAGGCTAATACTACAGTCTATTTTATTTTTCCCTCAGCTATGAATCGTTTCAGTAAAAACTCAGGTAACGCAGGTTACTGGCAGATAACAAATTTATCATTAATATCTGAGGTTTTTTGATGCTGTTGCTAACAATAATAAATATTAATATCTGCTGCTAATGATTACATTGTGCTGGGTACTCACTGCCAGGATTTATTTCTACACCTCTATTTAATGCAAGTGATAACATTTATATCCCAGCAGGGGTGCCTGTATTCATCTATTTAATCTTCGCCATCATTATGAATATTTCTCTTCTATGGAATCTGCTGTTCCCAGATCTAGTCCATCAGCACTGGGACAAAATCTATTTGACAGGCCTAACAAGGATGTGACAAATTACATTGTCCTGACCCCCAGCTGAGAATCACAGATTTAGGGGGAGTGAGCGTTTCCTGTATCAGTCTCAATAACGTTGTTGTCGCTTCCTGTAACTGTCTGCGCTGACAATCCCCAAAGCTTCCAAAGGAATCTGCTCTTATTTATTATGCTGTAAGCTTTACAGAAGTCATTGTGCCAAATCCAGGATTGTTACTTCATATCTACTATAATATTCATCATTTGTATTTATATTTAATTATTAGTGGAAATTTATTTAAAGGGAAACTTGGAAGTCAAATTGAAACTTTAAAGTTCCAGACATTGGTAAAAAAAAAAAAAATAGTATCCAGAGGTGAGAATTGTGTGTGTGTGTGTGTATATATACATTCATACATGTTTTTATATAAATATATTTATTTATGTACATATATATATATATACACACACATATAGATATGTATATATTACTACTTAAAGGGAAATGGTATTTAAAAAATACCCCTCACTCATTGAAAGAATCAGAATTTAAACATGGCAAAAAAAAATTTTCCTATGCAAAATAAAGCACTTCCTGTTAATGCTGATTTGTTGATAAGTATGCAGGTATTATTTACAGCTGATACTGCTATATCCATATCTGTTTAAATGTCAACTTTCACTTAAAACAAAACAATTTAAGATGCTAAAACACATTCTCTATACTCGATGATAAGACATGTTTAATACTTTACTGTAAATGATCCATATACAAAACAATTACACTGTTATTATACTATTTAATTCTAGATTATTTTACAGTCATGGGATTCACCCATTGAAAAACCTATTGAGTATTTCATTGTACCTGCTTGGTGTAGCATTTATATTTATAAACTTTTTAAACCTTTCCAGTTAAAATGAAAAATCATTTATATTCAGTTTTAATATTTGTATTGCATTGTATTGTGTTTTAAAATAAATATTTTACATTAAAATGTTCTTCACTTAGAATAAAATGTTCTGTTTATTTTTAATATATATACTGTGTATGTATATATATATATATATATATATATATATATATATATATATATATATAAACCTAAACCTGTATATATTCTTATAGCTATATAGGTATAGATATATATTTTACAAAAATGGTCATATCTATATATAAATATATATATATTGAAGAATAAAAAGATTATTTTCTTCTATGTGGAATATAACGTATTCATAACCACCCTCGGCTTTAGTGCTGTTTGCCTAATGTGGTGTCGGGTTAGCGGACAAGCAATAAGTGTTTGTTTGTTTTTTTAGCACCCCCAAATTGAAGTTAACACGGTCACAATATGCGAAGTCCTAAAGCGTTGTCGCTTGCATGGCAAACTTGTTAGTTTTCTTTTACTTTGTGCATAGTTAGCGAGAGAACAAAAAAAATATATATTGCGCCAGTCGCCAACGAGTTTTCTTTTGAGTTTGACCAGTGGCTATGGACCTGGCATCATGGCACGGATGGGCGGCATTGCAAGAGCCACCAATGGTTCATTAATACTGCATAATACACTAATTCCTGGTTCTCATCTCTGGACAATATGAAGTCAGGGGACAGATGGGGTTTTGGTTGGTTAAACTGTGCACTTTATAGAGTTATTTTTGTTTGATACCAGGGTAATTTAAGGCTTGCTTGGTCCCGTTATGGCTTTGGGGAACCATAAGTAGAAACAATGAGGCCTATTTATTAAAGGTCTGTTGGACCTAATCCGACAGTGCAGGTCAGGTCCGACAGACCTTGCTGAATGCGGAGAGCAATACGCTCTCCGTATTCAGCATTGCACCAGCAGCTCTTCATTACTGCGGTTTCTGGCGAGCCTGCAGGGCCCTCAAGCTCCATTCTGAGCTTGATAAATGAGCCTCAAAATGTTGCAAAAGTCAGAAATGAATAAGATGATTTTAAAAAGGGGTTAAAGAGACAATAAACTCCTTGAGATTTTTATATATAATGTTTAGCTATAACAAATTTCCATCATTTCTCATTTTTAGAACTTGAAATGCACCTGTTGACTTATCAAGGCTAACTCTGCTACACATATGTCCCTAATTGGTTTATCAAAGAACAACTGCAAAACAATTTACTTTCTACTAACTTTATTACCAGGACAAGCCTTGTTGTCTATGGACTAAAGCCTGGCTTGGTTTCTCCAAATATGGGAAATAGTGGTTGGCGTTTGGCTCTTGATAAATAACTGCAGTAAAAAAAGATGTTAAAGGGACAGTCTAGTCAAAAATAAACGTTCATGAATCAGATAGGGTATTTCATTTTAAACAACTTTCCCATTTAATTTTCCCATCAAATTTGCTTTGTTCTCTTGTTATTTTTAGTTGAAAGCTAAACCTAGGTAGGCTCATTTGCTAATTTCTAAACCCTTGAAGGCCGCCTCTTATCTTAATGTATTTGACATTTTTTTACAACTAGAGGGCATTAGCTCATGTGTGCCATATAGAAAACATTGTGCTCACACACGTGGAATTACCTAGGTGTCAGCACTGATTGCCTAAAATGCAAGTCTGTCAAAATAACTGAAATAAGGGGGCAGTTTGCAGAGGCTTAGGTACAAGATAATTACAGAGGTAAAAAGTATATTAATATAACAGTATTGGTTATGCAAAACTGGGGAATGGATAATAAAGGGATTGTCTATCTTTTTAAACAATAAAAACTCTAGGGTAGACTGTCCTTTTCATTTGTTGAAACCATTAAGACTTTCTGCTATGTTATTCTAAAGCAACACAACATAAATGTCTTGCAAACACAAGCTGTGTACTGTCCCTTTATATAATGTGTGCTTACGATGTCTAAGTGGAATACGTGTGCACTGCATAACTACAGAACAGGAAGATTTATGTTAAACACATTGCAGAATAACAAGAGCTCTGTGTAATAAACTAACAACTCACTTCAAACAACACAGTGCGTATAATTAGCTCCATATGGATCAGTATTAATATTAATGGAAAGGAATTCAAAACAATATAATTGTGAGTAGCGCATGTTGCCAATATTACAGGTTATTGCTTATGGGGGCTGTTAACCCCTTGCTGACGGAGAGGTGTGCTGTAGCCCTCTCTGGTAGCAAAGGGGTTACAATAAAGCACTCTGCATCAGCAGGGGTCATATAGAAAAGTAGTTTACTTTAGTAAAAACATTTCCCCTATCCAGCATTTAGCAAGAAAACTGGATTTGTCTATTTTTTGCTTTGAAATCTGATTTGTTGTGCTTCTTTGTAAAAACTCAGCATGACCCGGCTTTCACACAGTTTTTGAAAGGAATAAGATTAAGTGTATTCACACAGGCATGTAGGTAAGTAATACGTATGGAGAGAGTAAGGCTCTCTGCCAAAAATGCACAAAGAAGGGAATGTTTGTGAAAAATGGTACTAAAGTGATATTTTACATCACTTCTGTCTAGTACTAGCATTTGGTTGTTACATGACAAATCTGATCTCTTTGAAGTGTCCAAAACTAATCACGGTCTAGCTGGCACTGGAGGAGCTATAGATTTATGGTGAGCTTTGCAAACTTGTGTTAGTCTGTGGTTAAAGTTAGGTTTTGGGAGCTACAAAGTAGTCTAGGATGGAATAGGGTTGGCACTATGATAAGGACTAAAATTAAGGCTAGGGCTAAGGCTAGTGTAAAGGTTAGGGTAAAAGCTAAGATTAAGGATAGGGTTATGGTAGTGTAAAGGTTAGGGTAAAAGCTAAGATTAAGGATAGAGTAAGGGCTAAATTTAAGGCTAGAATTATGGCTAGTGCAAAAGGTTAGGGTAAGGGCTAAGATTAAGGCTAGAGTTATGACTAGTGTAAAGGTTAGTGTAAGGGCTAAGATTAAGGCTAGAGTTATGGATAGTGTACAGGTTACTGTAAGGGCTAAGATTAAGACTAGGATTATGGCTAGTGTAAAGGTAAGGGTAAGGGCTAAGATAAAGGCTAGGGTTATGGCTAGTGTAAAGGTTTTTATAAACTTTCTTTATTTCGGCTTTTCAGAACAATACAATACATTGATAAGTATGACAAATGATCCAAGATACATATTGCAGAGTTCACTATTATGAGGGTACCATACTCGATTCAAAGTCCAATCAGTTCTGCTAGTAATGTTAGTGAAATTATGTGATTCAATAGAGTTCGTTCTTTCCAGCCATTTTATAATAAACATAAACAAATTATACTAAGATAGACTGACCCCTAAAGGAACCTCTCAAGGGGATCAGTTAACAATTAACATTCAACAATGAACAGTGAGCATGCTGTAGCTTGGCATTACAATCTTGGTATTCATCTGTACAGTTCTGGTTTTACCTGGCACAACCTGTTTTGTGACATAGTTCATATGTGATAGCGTGAGTATAAACGTTCCCTCCCTCACAACACTGTCAGTCGAAAGTCCACTGTCCTGTGAGCTGTTTTTCTAAGATGTAAATAGTGTCTCTAAATGGATAGATAATTTGTTTCTGTGTCTCTCTGGCTAGTGTGTGCATAAAGGGTTCCCACTTTTCAAAAAATTTCGCTGTTCTTTTATTTGGGTCTTCCAATGTGTCCCACTTTTCCTTAGTGAGCTGTGTGAGGATGAGGTTTTTCAACTCATTAAGTTTCGGGATTTTGCCAGAAGGCCAATGTTTCAGAATAAGTTTCTTGGCCAAAATAATCTCATTAATAATAAAGGGTCTGGCAGCTACCGGGGTATTATCTAGTTTCAGGAACAAGATTTGTTCCTCTCTGAGAGGGGTGTCAGTTGAAGTGAGAACCTTAATCCAATAAGCTATCTGAGCCCAGTACTTCCTAATATGTGGACAGTTGAGTATAAAGTGGAGTATGCTGGGATCCATGAACTGACACTTCGGACATATGTTAGGTATTGTTGTATTCCATTTCTTAAGGACTTTCGGGATCATGTAGGCCTGATGAAGCATCTTTGTATGGGCTTCCCTGAGGTCTGTGGCCAAAGTGGCCTTTCTAATGTGTTGAAAGCTATCAATGATCACCTGGTGTGTCACCTCAATGTCCAGAGCGTCAGACCACCTCAAAACTATGTTATTTATAGTGTGCTTTTCAATGTCGTGTAGTAATGTTCTGTAAAGCAATGAGATGGAATGTTTGCCATGTTTGAAGACTGATATAGTAGCCTCCAACCCTGAGTGTCCCACTAGGGACGGTGAGCCTCTAATTATCTGGTTAACATAGTGCTTGGTTTGCAGATATGCATAGTGATGTATATTCGGTATTTCAAACTCTCTTTGCAACTCCTGAAAAGTCTTGACCTCACTTGTTCCCATTTTGAACAATTGACTAACCTTCTTTAGGCCCCTCTCGTACCATATCAAAAAGGGCTTGGTAGAGTAGCCTGCTATAAAATTAGGGTTTCCCCTCAAGGGAAGATGTTTAGAATATGTATTGTCTATTTTCAACCATTTACATACTTTTTGCCATGCTCTCAGTGGTTCAATAAGGGGCAGATGTGAACCCATCGCCTTCTCAGCTTGTGTTCTAGTTAGGTGTGGTAACATTTCTAATGACATGGGGGCAATCAGCTCCTGCTCTAGCTGTGTGTGTGCAAAACAGCCCTCCCCTGTCAGCCAGTCTAACACTATTTTCCCAGATGTGACCCAATTATATAGCTTGATATTAGGTAGGCCAAAACCTCCCATTCCTCTTGTAGCTGTAAGTTTTTGTAGGCTGACTCTATGTTTTTTGTTGTTCCAGACAAAGGCCAGAATCGTTTTATTAAGGGTATTGAGGTCAGATTTTCTAAGCGTGAGAGGCAGCATCTGCATTGTATACAATATCCTGGGAAAAATGGACATCTTTATCAGGCTGATCCTACCCGTCAGGGACAAAGGCAGGCCCCCCCAAGCTTTTAGTTGAGACACTATGGATCCTATCAATTGTCTGTAGTTGAGGTCATACCATTTATGTGGATTAGCACTCAGCTGGATTCCCAAATATTTGAAGCTACTCTTTACTATCTTAAATTGAAAATCTGGCAGCCTCACTCCTCCCTCAGGATGCAGCCACAGAAGTTCTGATTTGCTGTTATTTATCTGATACCCCGAAATTTCCCCGAACATTTTAATTATGGAGATCAGGGGTGGTAGATTGGTAGGCGGGTTGGGAATAGCTAAAATCATGTCATCTGCGTACAGAGACAGATGAATCGTCTCCTTCCCTATCTTAAGGCCCTGTAGTGTATTCCTAATTTTCACTGCCAGCGGTTCCAATGCCAAGTCGAACAATAGTGGGGAGAGGGGGCATCCCTGCCTGGTCCCCCTTCCTAGTTTGAAGGATTCGGAGAGTCCTCCATTAATAATCAATGCTGCCCTAGGGTCAGGATAAAGCCGCCGGACCATTTGCAGAAATTCCCCTCGGATCCCAAATTTCTCCAAAGAATAGAATAAGTGTCCCCATAAGACTTTATCAAAAGCCTTCTCCGCGTCCACGGCCAGAAGGCACGCTTCCGGGAGCGGGGACGGTATGTCCGATTTGTTATAGTTAACCCAGTAGTGGGAGAGAATTAACTGAAGCTTTCTAATATTCGAGACAGAGGAGCGGCCCTTAACAAATCCTGTCTGATCTTTATGAAGGAGGGATTGCAGAATTTTCATTAATCTATTTGCTAGGATTTTAGTTAGGATTTTATAATCGCTGTTTAGGAGCGAGATAGGTCTGTACGACTCCCTCAAAGTTGGGTCTTTTCCTGGTTTGGCTATCAGCGTAATATTAGCTTCTACAAATCTATTTGAGATATCAATTTGTCCAGCCAGTAGGCCGTTATATAGTGTTTCTAGGTCCTCCACAACATTTGGGAGCAAGATCTTATAAAATTCGCCTGGCAGTCCATCAGGACCTGGCGTTTTCCCTTGTGGGGACCCCCTGATAACACAGGTTATTTCCTGTTTGGTTATGGGTAAATTCAAGGCATCCGACTCTGAGTCAGACAGGCGAGGCAGTTGCAGATGTGACCAAAATTGGTCTCTAAGCTCAGTGTCAATGTCTGCGGGACAGTAAAGGTTTTGGTAGTACTCCCTAAAGGCCTGCGCTATCCTATCATTGTCTTTCTCCATGGAGTCCCCCACTTTTATGCTAGTTATTAAATTGTTTGGCCTTATAATCTTTGTCAGTGCTGCCAGATATTTGCCTGTCTTGTTACCATGCCTGTAGAAGAGGCCTGAAGCCCTATTTAATGTTCTCAAGGAGCTATCCAATAGGTATGTGTCCCTTTGTTGTTTGACCGCATAGTAATGTTCTCTGTTTTGTGTGGTGGGGTATCTTAAGTATTTATTGTATGCATTTTTAAGTTGTCGGAGGAGGAGCTCTGCTCTTGCTTTATATTGTTTTTTCAGTTTTATCGTGTAGGTTGTGATTGCTCCTCTCAAGACCGCTTTAGCGGCCTCCCAGAATAACATCGGTTTATCTCTATGGGCAGAGTTGGCCTCGCTATAGTACTGCCACTCTTTGTTAAGGAAGGTGTGAAAGTTAACATCATTATATAGGTATGCTGGGAATCTCCATGTGTGTCCCCTCCGTTCTGGTGCTCCCAGACTTAATCGCAACTGAATGGGTGTGTGGTCTGAGAGGGTTATATCTAGTATTTTTGCGTTTTCCACCTTTGGGGTCAGTGACATGGAGAGTAAGAAGTAGTCTATGCGGGACATGGTGTGTTTTGCGGTGGAAATGCAAGTGTAATTTTTCCCTTCCGGGTTCCTATCTCTCCAAATATCTCTGAGTCCCAGTGTGTTTTGAAATTTAGTCATGATGCGGGTCTCTATTTTAGCATTCCTGTTGATTCCAGGGGTGGTACCCCTCCAGGCCGGGTCTCTAAATCTATCTACGGGCGTGTGCGGAGCAATGTTAAAATCCCCTCCTATCACCAATGGTAGGTGAATAAATGGTAATAGTTTATTGTGCAACCCGGTCCAAAATTCATGCTTCTGGTTGGGTGGCCCATATACTCCACATAGCACCAGAGCGAGCTCCTGTATTTTAAGGTGTAGGATAATGTAACGCCCTTCCGTGTCTATTGTCTTGTTAATTATGGTGTATGGGAGTCCTTTTTTAAAGAGGACCGCTATTCCCCTCGCTCTGCGTGATTCGTATGGGGTGTACACTACTTCTGCCACCCAGCCCTGTTTCAGTTTCTGGTGTTCTACTTGAGTTAGATGAGTTTCCTCCAATATTGCTATGTCAGTTTTAAGGGATCTAAGGTGTTTTAGAATGGCTTTGCGTTTGATGGGAGACGTAATGCCTCCCACATTCCACGCAATGATGTTTAGTTGTGCCATGGCTCCGCACTGCTTGTATAAGGAAGTATCTTACCGTGTTTACGTGTCTTATGCCGGCTCATGGTGTCATAAGCAGTCTCAGTCAAGCCTGTCATATGGCAAAGTAACACACTGCTGTCTGTAAGATTGAGTATTTGGTTAGGGTCAACATCACAATACATACCTAAGAAATTATCAGTTTTAAGCTCCCCACCCCTGCTCAGGTTTGAGTAAACGTTACACAAGGTTATCCGCACAACATGCTCAACAGGTGAAATATAACATACATAATTACTGTGTACAACATGATGAAACAACAAAACAAACATAGCTAATAATATCAGCATTTAAATCTCTTTTATAAGTTCCTATGAGTAGGGACTATTTAACCTTTATCTCCCTCACCTATGATATGATTGTTTAAGTGATTCTTATAGACAATTATGACAAGATTCTTTACCTTCAAGTTAATTTACTGTATGTAGATCTTCCTGATTCTGTATTTAGAATGTGCATCGAGGGCTCTCATCATGACTCTAAGGGCGATTAGGCCCCATCCCTCAGAACAACAATAAATTCAATTTCACCCCCTAAATGGCATCCCGAGAATGGATCTTAGACTCTCTCAATGTCAGTCTGGGACATTTCTTCCTGCAGCAGTGTCTTTTTCTTCTTCCTCTAGAAACTTTTGCAGCTGTCTAGTGGAGTCAAAGAGTTTATGTCCCGTTGGTGTGTGGATCCTTAACTTTGCAGGGTACAGTAGTGAAACTTGTCGTCCTTTTTCTATGAGTGTTTTACAGTATGGTGCAAATTCTCGTCTTCTCCTGGTTACTTCGATTGAATAATCTTGAAAGATCAGTAACCTTCTCCCTTCAAACTGTATCGGGCCGTTTTGTCTGTATGCTCTTAGGATGGTCACCTTATGTTGGAAGTTTAGATACTTGACCATTACTTGTCTCGGGAATTTTGACTGGTCTCTGTTCCCTCCTGGGGTCCCCACCCTATGTGCTCTCTCTACACAAAAGGGCGTCAAGGAGTTTGGTATTTTCAGGATCTCTGGCAGTGTGTGTTCAGCAAAGTTGATGAGGGTGGTGCTGGCCACAGTTTCTGGCAGCCCCACTATACGAAGGTTATTTCTTTGTGATCTATTTTCTAGATCATCTAGTTTCTCTGATAGTATTGTATTTTGCTTTTGTAGTGCTGTTATAGTTGTGGCTTGGGACCTTTGCAGATCTTCTACCCCTGACACCCGATGTTCCGCTCTGGTGATTCTGTTGGCCATCTGTTTCAGGTCAGCCGCCATGGCGTCTTGGCCAGTTTGTAGGTGCTCCAATTTGGGGAGAAATAAGGCCGAGAGCTGTGCGACTATAGGGTGTGGGTCTGGATTCATGGCGTCGTATTCAATCTCCCCTCCTCCTGCCGCCATCTGTGTCTCAGCCTGATGTTTGGCTTTCCTGTCTGTTTGTTTATTTCTTGCCGCCATTGTGCTCGTAGCTTTCTGAAAGCTGCTGTAATATTTCTGCATACAGTGATTTTTATAAGAATAAAGGCCACCGAGCCTGAGCCAAACCGCAAGGTCTAAGTGTAGTTCCTAGTATGTCTGGGTGTTGTGTCCTTGACCCAGGATCAGATCCCTCTTTTATTCCCTGTTTGTGTTGGAAGTATACGCCACTTTTTATTTGCCTTTCCTTATAGGGGGTGCTTGCAGCTTTAATTATGAGTATGTAATGTCCTGATAATGATATAAAAGCACCCACCTAGCTTCTCAATGTTACATTAGTGTGGCCTTCTGCCCTCACATCCGGGGCCTTGTAGCTGTTTAAGTCCGGAGAGGGAGATATCCGGTCATTTATAATTCGGTCATTTAATGTCCCTTTTCTGCATCCCCGTATTGTGCGCTATAGGCAGATTTGAAAAGCCTATTAACTGTGTTGCAAGTGCTGGATGCCATAACATCGGTAATTGTCTCTTTTTGTTTTCAGTGTTGCTTTATGTGGCCTGAGACAGAAATACCTCGTGGTCGCGGTAAGCTAGATGATATACAGCCTTGTGTCTCTGTACTATTCTCCTGTCAACTCCGATTGTCAAGGCACTCCGTTCAGTGTGTCTGTGCCATTAATCAACTTGTAATGTCAGTTACTTTTCGTCCACGTGAGTGGATCGTACTGCGCCTATCGCGCTACTAAATACTTTACCCTCCGGTGGTGGAGCAGATCTCTCGCTCCCTCCTTTTATTTACCGGGCTAGCTTCTCTCCCTACAGCCCAAGGTAGTTGTCTGGTCGGGTTTATGTAACAGATTTTACTGTTATTACAGGAGCGGTCGCGGAGCTCCTTCTTCATGCGACCGTTCCTATGGCCCGCCCACCGGAAGTCATGGCTAGTGTAAAGGTTAGAGTAAAGGCTAAGATTAAAACTAGGGTTATGGTTAGTGTAAAGGGTAGGGTAAGGGCTAAGATAAATGCTAGGATTATGTCTAGTGCAAAGGTTAGGCAATGGTTAAGATTAAGGCTAGGGTTATGGTAGTGTAAAGGTTAGTGTTAGGGCTAAGATTAAGGCTACGGTTATGGCTAGTGTAAAGGTTAAGGTAAGGGCTAAGATTAAGGCTAGGGTTATAGTAGTGTTAAGGTTAGGGAAAGGGCTAAGATTAAGGCTAGGGTTATGGCTAGTGCAAAGGTTAGTGTAAGAGCTAAGTGTAAGGCTAGGGTTAGGGCTAAGATTAAGGATAGGGTTATGCCTGGTGTAAAGTTTAGTTCAAGGGCTAAGATTAAGGATAGGTTTATGGATAGGGTACAGGTTACTATAAGGGCTAAGATTAAGGATAGGGTTATGTCTAGTGTAAACGTTAGAGTAAGGGCTAAGATTAAGGATAGGGTTATGGCTATTGTGATGATGAATGTAAGGGCTAATATTAAGGCTAGGGTTATGGCTAGTGTAAAGGTTAGGGTAAGGCTAAGATTAAGGCTAGGGTTTTGGCTAGTGCAAAGTTTAGGGTAAGGGCTTAGATTAAATCTAGGGTCATGGGTAGTGTAAAGGTTAGGGGGAGGGCTAAGATTAAGGCTAGGGTTATGGCTAGTGTAAAGGTTACTGTAAGGGCTAAGATTAAGTCTAGGGTTATGGCTAAAGTAAAACTTAGGGTAAGGGATAAGATTAAGGCTAGGGTTATGGCTAGTGTAAAGGTTAGTGTTAGGGCTAAGATTAAGGCTAGGATTATGGCTATTGTAAAGGTTAGGTAATGGTTAAGATTAAGGCTAGGGTTATGGCAGTGTAAAGGTTAGTGTAAGGGCTAAAATTAAGGTTACGGTTATGGCTAGTGTAAAGGTTAGGGTAAGGGCTAAGATTAAGGCTAGGGTTATGGCTAGAGTAAATGTTAGTGTTAAGGCTAAGATTAAGGCTAGGGTTATGGCTAGTGTAAAGGTTAGTGTAAGGGCTAAGATTAAGTTTAGGGTTATGGCTAAAGTAAAAGTTAGGGTAAGGGATAAAATTAAGGCTAGGGTTATGGCTAGTGTAAAGGTTAGTGTTAGGGCTAAGATTAAGGCTAGGGTTATGGCTATTGTAAAGGTTAGGTAATGGTTAAGATTAAGGCTAGGGTTATGGTAGTGTAAAGGTTAGTGTTAAGGGCTAAGATTAAGGTTATGGTTATGGCTAGTGTAAAGGTTAGGGTAAAGGATAAGATTAAAGCTGGGGTTATGGTAGTGTAAAGGTTAGGGTAAGGGCTAAGATTAAGGCTAGGGTTATGGCTAGTGTAAAGGTTAGGTAAGGGTTAATATTAAGGCTAGGGTTATGGCTAGTGTAAAGGTTAGTGTAAGGGCTAAGATTAAGTCTAGGGTTATGGCTAGTGTAAAAGTTAGGTTAAGGGATATGATTAAGGATAGGGTTACGGCTAGTGTAAAGGTTAGTGTTAGGTTTGAGATTAAGGCTAGGGTTATGGCTAGTGTAAAGGTTAGGGTAAGGGGTAAGATTAAGACTAGGGTTATGGCTAGAGTAAATGTTAGTGTTAAGGCTAAGATTAAGGCTAAGGTGTTTAAAATATGTTAAAAATAAGTGCATATACAGTGCCAACATCCAAACAGATACAAGCTCCCAAAGTGAGACCCCTAAAAACTCAAAAAAATGAATATTAATATAGAAAGAGGGAGCACCAGGTAATGGCTAAAGTATCAGAATAAAAGAATAATATTAAAATATTAAAATACATTTATTACATTCACATAAACCCTATGTACATGTAACAATTTAATTGAAAACAATTTAAAAAATAGTTAAAAACAATAGAGTAAGTGCCCCTCGGGAGATAGGGGAATACCAAAACATATAAACACAAAAAAATGTGTATTAAAAGTCCCAAATGATATAAAAAGTCTAAAGTGATGATATCCTTAGCAAATGTCCTGTGTAACAGATCCGGTGCCCTTGTGAATCCAATTAATCCTTTGTGTATGATGGGGTATCCAAGAAATCAAAATAAAGATGCTTAGCAAACATATATGCTAAAAATAAAAATAATCAAAAAAATAAAAATAAAATTGGAGAAAAGTGAATAAGAAATCCAATAGGATCCAAAAATTGCAGTACCTGTGAAAATCAAAAATCACATAGTGCAATAACGCTAATATGAATATAAACTTAATTGAAAATAGGCTTACCCTATATGTAAACTCGAGCAGTGACTACTTATAACATGTATATGTAAACTCGAGCAGTGACTACGTATAACATGTATATGTAAACTCGAGCAGTGACTACTTATAACATGTATATGTAAACTCGAGCAGTGACTACTTATAACATGTATATGTAAACTCGAGCAGTGACTACTTATAACATGTATATGTAAACTCGAGCAGTGACTACTTATAACATGTATATGTAAACTCGAGCAGTGACTACTTATAACATGTATATGTAAACTCGAGCAGTGACTACTTATAACATGTTCTCAACATTTGCTAAGGATATCATCACTTATTAAGACTTTTTTATCATTTGGGACTTTTAATACACATTTTTTGTGTTTATATGTTTTGGTATTCCCCTCTCTCCTGAGGGGCACTTACTCTATTGTTTTTAACTAATTTTTTAATTGTTTTCAATCAAATTGTTATATGTACATAGGGTACCCTAGTTTATGTGAATGTAATAAATGTATTTTAATATTTGAATATTATTCTGATATTCTTATACTTTTGCCTATAGCTGGCCTCCCTCTTTCTATATTAAGATTAAGGCTAGGGTTATGGTAGTGTAAAGGTTAGTGTAAGGGCTAAGATTAAGTCTAGGGTTATGGCTAGTGCAAAGGTTAGTGTTAGGGCTGGGATTAAGTCTAGGGTTATAGCTATTGTAAAGGTTAGGTAATGGTTAAGATTAAGGCTCGGGTTATGGTAGTGTAAAGGTTAGTGTAAGGGCTAAGATGAAGGCTACGGTTATGACTAGTGTAAAGGTTAGGGTAAAGGCTAAGATTAAAGATGGGTTATGGTAGTGTTAAGGTTAGTGTAAGGGCTAAGATTAAGGCTAGGGTTATGGCTAGTGTAAAGGTTAGGGTAAGGACTAATATTAAGGCTAGGGTTATGGTAGTGAAAAAGGTTAGGGAAAGGGCTAAGATTAAGGCTAGGGTTATGGCTAGTGTAAAGGTTATTGTAAGGGCTAAGATTAAGGCTAGGGTTATGGTAGTGTAAACGTGAGTGTAAGAGCTAAGGGTGATGTCAGGGTTATGGCTAGGTTAAGGGCTAAGATTAAGGCTAAGGTAATGGCTAAAGGAAATGTTAGTGTTAAGGCTAAGATTAAGGCTAGGGTTATGACTAGTGTACAGGTTAGGGTAAGGGCTAAGATTAAGGCTAGGGTTATGGCTAGTGTAGAGGTTAGTGTAAGGGCTAAGATTAAGGCTAGGGTTATGGCTAGTGTAGAGGTTAGTGTAAAGTCTAAGATTAAGGCTAGGGTTATGGTAGTGTAAACGTTAGTGTAAAAGCTAAGATTAAGGCTAGGGTTATGACTAGTGTACAGGTTAGGGTAAGGGCTAAGATTAAGGCTAGGGTTATGGCTAGTGTAATGGTGAATGTAAGGGCTAAGATTACGGCTAGTGTAAAGGTTAGGATAAGGGCTAAGATTAAGGCTAGGGTTATTGCTATTGTAATGGTGAATGTAAAGGCTAAAATTAAGGCTAGGGTACATGATGTATATCTTGCTCACACTATCTGGCTTCTTTAGGAAGAATACCATTCTTACCCCCCCCCATATATATACATAAAGTCACTGTAGTACGGTATTTGTGCTCAGAGTGTTATAGCATGGCTCTCCCTTAACATATCATATTTTTTTTGTAATTATATATATTCATTCTTAAATATTGTATTTCCCCCTCCACTGCTCGCTTGCTGCGACCTAGGAAATGTTACTGTGTTAAACCTCTCCTATAAAACATCATTACCAGATGGATAGTTTTCTTCCTCCCTCCTATGTTCCAATTTGGAATTTTTGACATATTATATTTGTATCAATAGGTTATATTTAAATTTGCTAGCACCCCCCCCCCCCTCATATAATGTGCCTCTTAATTTAGGAGGACTGCTAGTGCAGTTTGTCTTGCCTATACTGCAACCCTAAGTTTCAACCTATACATATAGTGCCACTTCCACACACAATATTTCTGATATGATATATTTTTCTGTTATCACCACTAATATTAATATACAGGGAGTGCAGAATTATTAGGCAAATGAGTATTTTGACCACATCATCCTCTTTATGCATGTTGTCTTACTCCAAGCTGTATAGGCTCGAAAGCCTACTACCAATTAAGCATATTAGGTGATGTGCATCTCTGTAACGAGAAGGGGTGTGGTCTAATGACATCAACACCCTATATCAGGTGTGCATAATTATTAGGCAACTTCCTTTCCTTTGGCAAAATGGGTCAAAAGAAGGACTTGACAGGCTCAGAAAAGTCAAAAATAGTGAGATATCTTGCAGAGGGATGCAGCACTCTTAAAATTGCAAAGCTTCTGAATCGTGATCATCGAACAATCAAGCGTTTCATTCAAAATAGTCAACAGGGTCGCAAAAAGCGTGTGGAAAAACCAAGGCGCAAAATAACTGCCCATGAACTGAGAAAAGTCAAACGTGCAGCTGCCAAGATGCCACTTGCCACCAGTTTGGCCATATTTCAGAGCTGCAACATCACTGGAGTGCCCAAAAGCACAAGGTGTGCAATACTCAGAGACATGGCCAAGGTAAGAAAGGCTGAAAGACGACCACCACTGAACAAGACACACAAGCTGAAACGTCAAGACTGGGCCAAGAAATATCTCAAGACTGATTTTTCTAAGGTTTTATGGACTGATGAAATGAGAGTGAGTCTTGATGGGCCAGATGGATGGGCCCGTGGCTGGATTGGTAAAGGGCAGAGAGCTCCAGTCCGACTCAGACGCCAGCAAGGTGGAGGTGGAGTACTGGTTTGGGCTGGTATCATCAAAGATGAGCTTGTGGGGCCTTTTCGGGTTGAGGATGGAGTCAAGCTCAACTCCCAGTCCTACTGCCAGTTTCTGGAAGACACCTTCTTCAAGCAGTGGTACAGGAAGAAGTCTGCATCCTTCAAAAAAAACATGATTTTCCAAGTACTCCACAGCGTGGCTGGCAAGAAAGGGTATAAAAGAAGAAAATCTAATGACATGGCCTCCTTGTTCACCTGATATGAACCCCATTGAGAACCTGTGGTCCATCATCAAATGTGAGATTTACAAGGAGGGAAAACAGTACACCTCTCTGAACAGTGTCTGGGAGGCTGTGGTTGCTGCTGCACGCAATGTTGATGGTGAACAGATCAAAACACTGATAGAATCCATGGATGGCAGGCTTTTGAGTGTCCTTGCAAAGAAAGGTGGCTATATTGGTCACTGATTTGTTTTTGTTTGTTTTTTGAATGTCAGAAATGTATATTTGTGAATGTTGAGATGTTATATTGGTTTCACTGGTAAAAATAAATAATTGAAATGGGTATATATTTGTTTTTTGTTAAGTTGCCTAATAATTATGCACAGTAATAGTCACCTGCACACACAGATATCCCCCTAAAATAGCTAAAACTAAAAACAAACTAAAAACTACTTCCAAAAATATTCAGCTTTGATATTAATGAGTTTTTTGGGTTCATTGAGAACATGGTTGTTGTTCAATAATAAAATTAATCCTCAAAAATACAACTTGCCTAATAATTTTGCACTCCCTGTACTCCTAAGCTAGTCACTTGTGCTCTTATCTTACATAGAGTATCTATAGCTACGTGAAGCACATAAACTTTATATTCCTTTCAGCATATTACTATATACACATAGTAAGGATCTAAAAGCGGCCCGTACATTAAGCGTTCATCAGAACCCCCTACTATATCCCTACTAGATCCCCCTACTAAATCATGGTAATACTAAGGGCCCAAGAGAGACCCTTTGTTTCCCAAGGGGATTGTATGATCATAAGTCCGGGTTCTCACAAGTAGGGAATAACTTTGTCTTTATTTTTCCCTTTCTACATAAAATTAAAAAAATGAGGATACTTCAGTTAATAAGTGCCTGTTTAGAACCACATCTAGCTATATACTGAATAACTCAACCTGCAACATGTTATAAAGTTAATTCAATATTCCTTTCTGATACTCTGCAACTTTGATGTACCTATTGTGGCGCAATCATAATGTATATGTGGTTTGATTTGTATGACATTGCTTTGTTTTATACTCTATTCTTGGAAATGTTTGAGTTATATCCTCAATAAAAATAATAAAGAAAAAAAAACAAATTAAGGCTAGGGTTATGGCTATTGTGATGGTGAATGTAAGGGCTAAGATTAAGGCTAGGGTTATGGCTAGTGTAAATGTTAGGGTAAGGAGAAGATTAAGGCTAGGATTTTGGCTAGTGCAAAGGTTAGGGTAAGGGCTAAGATTAAATCTAGGGTCATGGCTAGAGTAAAGGTTAGGGTAAGGGCTAAGATTAAGGCTAGGGTTATAGCTAGAGTAAATGTTAGTGTTAAAGCTAAGATTAAGGCTAGTGTTATGGCTAGTGTAAAGGTCAGTGTAAGGGCTAAAATTAAGGCTAGGGTTATGGCTAGTGCAAAGTTTAGGGTAAGGCCTTAGATTAAATCTAGGGTCATGGCTAGAGTAAAGGTTAGGGTAAGGGTTAAGATTAAGGCTAGGGTTATAGCTAGAGTAAATGTTAGTGTTAAAGCTAAGATTAAGGCTAGTGTTATGGCTAGTGTAAAGGTCAGTGTAAGGGCTAAAATTAAGGCTAGGGTTATGGCTAGTATAAAGGTTAGTTAAAGGGCTAAGGTTATGGCTATTGTAATGGTGAATGTAAAGGCTAAAATTAAGGCTAGGGTTATAGCTAGTGTAAAGGTTAGGGTAAGGCTAAGGTTAAGGCTAGGGATTCGGCTAGTGCAAAGTTTAGGGTAAGGGCTTAGATTAAATCTAGGGGCATAGCTAGTGTAAAGTTTAGGTTAAGGGCTTAGATTAAATCTAGGGGCATGGCTAGTGTAAAGGTTATAAAAAAAGAAAAAAGGGGATTGGGATAAGCACTCTAAAATCAGAGCAGACCTAGGAATATTAAATTATATATGTCGTGCAAATATGCAAATATAGGCCTAGATTTGGAGTTTGGCGGTAGATGGGCTGTTAACGCTACGCGGGCTTTTTTCTGGCCGCACCATAAAATTAACTCTGGTATCGAGAGTCCAAAAAAATGCTGCGTTAGGCTCCAAAAAAGCAGCGTTCAGCTCCTAACGCAGCCCCATTGTTTCCTATGGGCAAAGACTTCCTACGTCTGCACCTAACACTCTAACATGTACCCCGAGTCTAAACACCCCTAACCTTACACTTATTAACCCCTAATCTGCCGCCCCCGCTATCGCTGACCCCTGCATTATATTATTAACCCCTAATCTTCCGCTCCGTAAACCGCCGCAACTTACATTATCCCTATGTACCCCTAATCTGCTGCCCCTAACACCGCCGACCCCTATATTATATTTATTAACCCCTAACCTGCCCCCCACAACGTCGCCGCCAGCTACTTACAATAATTAACCCCTAATCTGCCGACCGCAAAGCGCCGCCACATACGTTATCCTTATGTACCCCTAATCTGCTGCCCCTAACACCGCCAACCCCTATATTATATTTATTAAATCCTAATCTTCCCCCCTCAACGTCGCCGACACCTGCCTACACTTATTAACCCCTAATCTGCCGAGCGGACCTGAGCGCTACTATAATAAAGTTATTAACCCCTAATCTGCCTCACTAACCCTATCATAAATAGTATTAACCCCTAATCTGCCCTCCCTAACATTGCCGACACCTAACTTCAATTATTAACCCCTAATCTGACGACCGGATCTCATCGCTACTATAATAAATGGATTAACCCCTAAAGCTAAGTCTAACCCTAACACCCCCCTAACTTAAATATAATTTAAATCTAACGAAATTAATTATCTCTTATTAAATAAATTATTCCTATTTAAAGCTAAATACTTACCTGTAAAATAAATCCTAATATAGCTACACTATAAATTATAATTACATTGTAGCTATTTTAGGATTAATATTTATTTTACAG
The DNA here is from genome assembly GCF_027579735.1 of Bombina bombina. Taxonomy (NCBI): domain Eukaryota; kingdom Metazoa; phylum Chordata; class Amphibia; order Anura; family Bombinatoridae; genus Bombina; species Bombina bombina. The sequence goes on along the minus strand of NC_069504.1, from coordinate 1,134,123,891 downwards.
GCAACTTTGTAATTATTTTAACCAGGTACAATAGCTATTAAATAGTTAAGAACTATTTAATAGTTACCTAGTTAAAATAATAACAAAATTACCTGTAAAATAAGTCCTAACCTAAGTTATAATTAAACCTAACACTACCCTATCAATAAATTAATTAAATAAAATACCTACAATTACCTAGAATAAAACCTAACACTACACTATCAATAAATAAATTAAATACAATTTCTACAAATAACTACAATTACATAAACTAACTAAAGTACAAAAAATAAAAAAGAACTAAGTTACAAAAAATAAAAAAATATTTACAAACATAAGAAAAATATTACAACAATTTTAAACTAATTACACCTACTCTAAGCCCCCTAATAAAATAACAAAGACCCCCAAAATAAAAAAATGCCCTACCCTATTCTAAATGAATAAATTTAAAAGCTCTTTTACCTTACCAGCCCTGAACAGGGCCCTTTGCGGGGCATGCCCCAAGAAAATCAGCTCTTTTGCCTGTAAAAAAAAACATACAATACCCCCCCCAACATTACAACCCACCACCCACATACCCCTAATCTAACCCAAACCCCCCTTAAATAAACCTAACACTAAGCCCCTGAAGATCTTCCTACCTTGTCTTCACCTCACCGGGTATCACCGATCGGTCCTGGCTCCGATATCTTCATCCAACCCAAGCGGGGGCTAGACATCCACTGAAGAAGTCCAGAAGAGGGTCCAAAGTCTTCCTCCTATCCGGCAAGAAGAGGACATCCGGACCGGCAAACATCTTCATCCAAGCGGCATCTTCGATCTTCTTCCATCTGGTGCGGAGCGGGTCCATGTTGAAGCAGCCGACGCGAATCCATCCTCTTCTTCCGGCGTCTCCCGACGAATGACGGTTCCTTTAAGGGACGTCATCCAAGATGGCGTCCCTTGAATTCCGATTGGCTGATAGTATTCTATCAGCCAATCGGAATTAAGGTAGGAATATTCTGATTTGGCTGATGGAATCAGCCAATCAGAATCAAGTTCAATCCGATTGGCTGATCCAATCAGCCAATCAGATTGAGCTCGCATTCTATTGGCTGATCGGAACAGCCAATAGAATGCGAGCTCAATCTGATTGGCTGATTGGATCAGCCAATCGGATTGAACTTGATTCTGATTGGCTGATTCCATGAGCCAATCAAAATATTCCTACCTTAATTCCGATTGGCTGATAGAATACTATCAGCCAATCGGAATTCGAGGGACGCCATCTTGGATGACGTCCCTTAAAGGAACCGTCATTCGTCGGGAGACGCCGGAAGAAGAGGATGGATCCGCGTCGGCTGCTTCAACATGGACCCGCTCCGCACCAGATGGAAGAAGATCGAAGATGCCGCTTGGATGAAGATGTTTGCCGGTCCGGATGTCCTCTTCTTGTCGGATAGGAGGAAGACTTTGGACCCTCTTCTGGACTTCTTCAGTGGATGTCTAGCCCCCGCTTGGGTTGGATGAAGATATCGGAGCCATGACCGATCGGTGATACCCGGTGAGGTGAAGACAAGGTAGGAAGATCTTCAGGGGCTTAGTGTTAGGTTTATTTAAGGGGGGTTTGGGTTAGATTAGGGGTATGTGGGTGGTGGGTTGTAATGTTGGGGGGGGGTATTGTATGTTTTTTTTTACAGGCAAAAGAGCTGATTTTCTTGGGGCATGCCCCGCAAAGGGCCCTGTTCAGGGCTGGTAAGGTAAAAAAGCTTTTAAATTTATTAATTTAGAATAGGGTAGGGCATTTTTTTATTTTGGGGGTCTTTGTTATTTTATTAGGGGGCTTAGAGTAGGTGTAATTAGTTTAAAATTGTTGTAATATTTTTCTTATGTTTGTAAATATTTTTTTATTTTTTGTAACTTAGTTCTTTTTTATTTTTTGTACTTTAGTTAGTTTATGTAATTGTAGTTATTTGTAGAAATTGTATTTAATTTATTTATTGATAGTGTAGTGTTAGGTTTTATTGTAGGTAATTGTAGGTATTTTATTTAATTAATTTATTGATAGGGTAGTGTTAGGTTTAATTATAACTTAGGTTAGGACTTATTTTACAGGTAATTTTGTTATTATTTTAACTAGGTAACTATTAAATAGTTCTTAACTATTTAATAGCTATTGTACCTGGTTAAAATAATTACCAAGTTGCCTGTAAAATAAATATTAATCCTAAAATAGCTACAATATAATTATTATTTATATTGTAGCTATATTAGGATTTATTTTACAGGTAAGTATTTAGCTTTAAATAGGAATAATTTATTTAATAAGAGTTAATTAATTTCGTTAGATTAAAATTATATTTAACTTAGGGGGGTGTTAGTGTTAGGGTTAGACTTAGCTTTAGGGGTTAATACATTTATTAGAATAGCGGTGAGCTCCGGTCGTCAGATTAGGGGTTAATAATTGAAGTTAGGTGTCTGCGATGTTAGGGAGGGCAGATTAGGGGTTAATACTATTTATTATAGGGTTAGTGAGGCGGATTAGGGGTTAATAACTTTATTATAGTAGCGCTCAGGTCCGCTCGGCAGATTAGGGGTTAATAAGTGTAGGCAGGTGTCGGCGACGTTGTGGGGGGCAGGTTAGGGGTTAATAAATATAATATAGGGGTCGGCGGTGTTAGGGGCAGCAGATTAGGGGTACATAAGGATAACGTAGGTGGCGGCGCTTTGCGGTCGGCAGATTAGGGGTTAATTATTGTAAGTAGCTGGTGGCGACGTTGAGGGGGGCAGGTTAGGGGTTAATAAATATAATATAGGGGTCGGCGGTGTTAGGGGCAGCAGATTAGGGGTACATAAGGATAACGTAGGTGGCGGCGCTTTGCGGTCGGCAGATTAGGGGTTAATTATTGTAAGTAGCTGGCGGCGACGTTGAGGGGGGCAGGTTAGGGGTTAATAAATATAATACAGGGGTCGGCGGTGTTAGGGGCAGCAGATTAGGGGTACATAGGGATAATGTAGCTGGCGGCGGCGTGCGGACTGCAGATTAGGGGTTAATAAGTGTAGGTAGCTGGCGGCGACGTTGTGGGGGGCAGGTTAGGGGTTAATAAATATAATATAGGGGTCGGCGATGTTAGGGGCAGCAGATTAGGGGTACATAAGTATAACGTAGGTGGCGGTCGGCAGATTAGGGGTTAAAAAATGTAATCGAGTTGCGGCGATGTGGGGGGACCTCGGTTTAGGGGTACATAGGTAGTTTATGGGTGTTAGTGTACTTTAGGGTACAGTAGTTAAGAGCTTTATGAACCGGCGTTAGCCCAGAAAGCTCTTAACTCCTGCTATTTTTCTGCGGCTGGAGTTTTGTCGTTAGATTTCTAACGCTCACTTCAGTCACGACTCTAAATACCGGCGTTAGGAAGATCCCATTGAAAAGATAGGATACGCAATTGACGTAAGGGGATCTGCGGTATGGAAAAGTCGCGGCTGAAAAGTGAGCGTTAGACCCTTTAATCACTGACTCCAAATACCGGCGGTAGCCTAAAACCAGCGTTAGGAGCCTCTAACGCTGGTTTTCACGGCTAACGCCAAACTCCAAATCTAGGCCATAGATAATAATGGGTAATTAGCAATAAATATTGTTTATTATTTAATAATGTATATTAGTAATCGTAAACCATGGATAAATATAATTTTTAATAATATGAGTCGACAATAAATTATTCACATATAGATAAAAAATAAAATATATATTATATAAGAGATGATGCCGGCATATGAATAAAATACAAACGAGAGTTCTAAATAAAATATAATTGTCTAAAAATAGTTGTAGTCAAAATATCTATAAGAAAAAGGAGGTAACAACACTTACGGCTAGATTTAGAGTTTGGCGTTAGCCGTCAAAACCAGCTTTAGAGGCTCCTAATGCTGGTTTTGGGCTACCGCTGGTATTTAAAGTCAGTCAGGAAAGGGTCTAACGCTCACTTTGCAGCCGCGACTTTTCCATACCGCAGATCCCCCTACGCCATTTGCGTATCCTATCTTTTCAATGGGATCTATCTAACGCCGGTATTTAGAGTCTTGGCTGAAGTGAGCGTTAGAAATCTAACGACAAAACTCCAGCCGCAGAAAAAAGTCAGTAGTTAAGAGCTTTTTGGGCTAACGCCGGTTTATAAAGCTCTTAACTACTGTGCTCTAACGTACACTAACACCCATAAACTACCTATGTACCCCTAAACCGAGGCCCCCCCACATCGACACCACTCTAATAAAAAAATTTAACCCCTAATCTTCCGACCGCACACCGCCGCCAGCTACGTTATCCCTATGTACCCCTAATCTGCTGCCCGTAACACCGCCGACCCCTATATTATATTTATTAACCCCTAATCTGCCGCCCCCAATGTCGCCTCCACCTACCTACAATTATTAACCCCTAATCTGCTGACCGGACCTCACCGCTACTATAATAAATGTATTAACCCATAATCCGCCTCACTCCCGCCTCAATAACCCTATAATAAATAGTATTAACCCCTAATCTGCCCTCCCTAACATCGCCGACACCTAACTTCAAGTATTAACCCCTAATCTGCCGACCGGACCTCACCGCTACTCTAATAAATTTTTTAACCCCTAAAGCTAAGTCTAACCCTAACCCTAACACCCCCCTAAATTAAATATAATTTAAATCTAACGAAATAAATTAACTCTTATTAAATAAATTATTCCTATTTAAAGCTAAATACTTACCTGTAAAATAAACCCTAATATAGCTACAATATAAAATATAATTATATTGTAGCTATTTTAGGATTAATATTTATTTTACAGGCAACTTTGTATTTATTTTAACCAGGTACAATAGCTATTAAATAGTTATTTACTATTTAATGCCTACCTAGTTAAAATAATTACAAAATTACCTGTAAAATAAATCCTAACCTAAGTTACAATTAAACCTAACACTACACTATCAATAAATTAATTAAATGAAATACCTACAATTATCTACAATTAAACCTAACACTACACTATCAATAAATTAATTAAATACAATACCTACAAATAAATACAATTAAATAAACTAACTAAAGTACAAAAAATAAAAAAGAACTAAGTTACAAAAAATAAAAAAATATTTACAAACATAAGAAAAATATTACAACAATTTTAAACTAATTACACCTACTCTAAGCCTCCTAATAAAATAACAAAGCCCCCCAAAATAAAAAAAAAATGCCCTACCCTATTCTAAAATTAAAATAGAAAAGCTCTTTTACCTTACCAGCCCTTAAAAGGGCCCTTTGCGGGGCATGCCCCAAAGAATTCAGCTCTTTTGCCTGTAAAAAAAAAACATACAATACCCCCCCACCCAACATTACAACCCACCACCCACATACCCCTAATCTAACCCAAATCCCCCTTAAATAAACCTAACACTAAGCCCCTGAAGATCTCCCTACCTTGTCTTCACCACACCAGGTCCCGATCGGTCCAGAAGAGCCTCCGAAATCTTCAACCAAGCCCAAGCAGGGGCTGAAGAGTGACGTCCATCCTCCGGCTAAAGAATTCCATCTTCGGAAAGTCTTCGGAAAGTCTTCATCCTATCCGGGCAGAAGAGTCGATCCGGACCGGCAAACATCTTCATCCAAGCCGCATCTTCTATGTTCTCCCATCCGATGACGACCGGCTCCATCTTGAAGACCTCCGGCGCGGATCCATCCTCTTCTTCAGATGACTAGACGACGAATGAAGGTTCCTTTAAGGGACATCATCCAAGATGGCGTCCAGCGAATTCCGATTGGCTGATAGGATTCTATCAGCCGATCGGAATTAAGGTAGGAAAATTCTGATTGGCTGATGGAATCAGCCAATCAGATTCAAGTTCAATCCGATTGGCTGATCCGATCAGCCAATCAGATTGAGCTTGCATTCTATTGGCTGTTCCGATCAGCCAATAGAATGCGAGCTGAATCTGATTGGCTGATCGGATCAGCCAATCGGATTGAACTTGAATCTGATTGGCTGATTCCATCAGCCAATCAGAATTTTCCTACCTTAATTCCGATTGGCTGATAGAATCCTATCAGCCAATCGGAATTTGAGGGACGCCATCTTGGATGACGTCCCTTAAAGGAACCTTCATTCGTCGTCTAGTCATCGGAAGAAGAGGATGGATCCGCGCCGGAGGTCTTCAAGATGGAGCCGGTTGTCATCGGATGGAAGAACATAGAAGATGCGGCTTGGATGAAGATGTTTGCCGGTCCGGATCGACTCTTCTGCCTGGATAGGATGAAGATTTCTGCCCGAAGATGGAATTCTTTAGCCGCCCCTTGTATCCAGACTTCAGCCGGAGGATGGACGTCACTCTTTTGCCCCCGCTTGGGCTTGGATGAAGATTTCGGAGGCTCTTCTGGACCGATCGGGACCCGGTGTGGTGAAGACAAGGTAGGGAGATCTTCAGGGGCTTAGTGTTAGGTTTATTTAAGGGGGGTTTGGGTTAGATTAGGGGTATGTGGGTGGTGGGTTGTAATGTTGGGTGGGGGGGTATTGTATGTTTTTTTTTATAGGCAAAAAGAGCTGAATTCTTTGGGGCATGCCCCGCAAAGGGCCCTTTTAAGGGCTGGTAAGGTAAAAGAGCTTTTCTATTTTAATTTTAGAATAGGGTAGGGCATTTTTTTTATTTTGGGGGGCTTTGTTATTTTATTAGGGGGCTTAGAGTAGGTGTAATTAGTTTAAAATTGTTGTAATATTTTTCTTATGTTTGTAAATATTTTTTTATTTTTTGTAACTTAGTTCTTTTTATTTTTTGTACTTTAGTTAGTTTATTTAATTGTATTTATTTGTAGGTATTGTATTTAATTAATTTATTGATAGTGTAGTGTTAGGTTTAATTGTAACTTAGGTTAGGATTTATTTTACAGGTAATTTTGTAATTATTTTAACTAGGTAGCCAATAAATAGATATTAACTATTTAATAGCTATTGTACCTGGTTAAAATAATTACAAAGTTGCCTGTAAAATAAATATTAATCCTAAAATAGCTACAATATAATTATAATTTATAGTGTAGCTATATTAGGGTTTATTTTACAGGTAAGTATTTAGCTTTAAATAGGAATCATTTATTTAATAAGAGTTAATTTATTTTGTTAGATTTAAATTATATTTAACTTGGGGTGTTAGTGTTAGGGTTAGACTTAGCTTTAGGGGTTAATACATTTATTAGAGTAGCGGTGAGGTCCGGTCGGCAGATTAGGGGTTAATACTTGAAGTTAGGTGTCGGCGATGTTAGGGAGGGCAGATTAGGGGTTAATACTATTTATTATAGGGTTAGTGAGGCGGATTAGGGGTTAATACATTTATTATAGTAGCGGTGAGGTCCGGTCGGCAGATTAGGGGTTAATAATTGTAGGTAGCTGGCGGCGACGTTGTGGGGGGCAGATTAGGGGTTAATAAATATAATATAGGGGTCAGCGGTGTTAGGGGCAGCAGATTAGGGGTACATAGGTATAATGTAGGTTGCGGCGGTGTACGGAGCGGCAGATTAGGGGTTAAAAAAAATATGCAGGGGTCAGCGATAGCGGGGGCAGCAGATTAGGGGTTAAGAAGTGTAAGGTTAGGGGTGTTTAGACTCGGGGTACATGTTAGGGTGTTTCCCCATAGAAAACAATGGGGCTGCGTTAGGAGCTGAACGCTGCTTTTTTGCAGGTGTTAGGTTTTTTTTCAGCTCAAAATGCCCCATTGTTTTCTATGGGGGAATCGTGCACGAGCACTTTTTTGAAGCTGGCCGCGTCCGTAAGCACCGCTGGTATTGAGAGTTGCAGTGGCGGTAAATTATGCTCTACGCTCCCTTTTTGGAGCCTAACGCAGCCATTCTGTGAACTCTAAATACCAGCGGTATTTAAAAGGTGCGGGGAAAAAAAAGCCAGCGTTAGCTACGCGGGTAGTTACCGACAAAACTCTAAATCTAGGCGTATGAAAGTGCAATGTTAGAATAAACATATAAAGAAAAACATCCGATGAATAATGTGGCGTGAAGACAAATGAACAATGTCCTTGATACTTCAACAACTTTAGTGGTTAAGTCTAATTTTTCTATGTCTTCTTTGACTTTTTATTCAAAGGTTTTTGAAAATTCTCCATTTTCCTGGGTAGGATAGAACGTAGATTTTACTTTAAAATTAGAATGTGTAAAAATGACTGGGTTTGGCTAATGTTCTTGTAAGTGATGTGTTCAAAAAATATCTATTCAAGGTCAATGTTTGGACAAACTGATTGACATTTATTAGTGTTTCAAATGTATTCAGTTTACATGTAGGTGCAAATGTTAAACCTTTCTTTAAAACTGATTCCTCATTTTCATTTCATTTTAATTACTTAAGTTAAAAATTCCAGTATTATGATCAATTTCTGTTTCAATTATTTTATCTTCTTTTGAGGGTTTTCTCCCTCTTCTACCTCTCTTTCTCTTTTTCCTTTTGGTGTACCCCACATTGAATTTTGTGTCCTTGTCGTGTTTTTTGAATATCCTCCCTTTTGGGAGGTTGGTTCTAAAAAAGGAGTATTGGTATTCAAAGGTAATGAATCATTAGTTTGATGGGAGTTGTTAATTAATGGCTCATATTTATTTGTGAGGGGTATTCTCCAATTGCTGATATTGGCACTTTCTTTAAAGTCATGTCTATTAGATTGGGACCTAGCATGATTGAAGCCATTGTATCTATCATGATGAGTTCTGATGTGTGAATCTTGTCTATAATTATTTGTGTTGGTATTGTGACCATTATAATACGCATCTCTTAAGTCATTATCTCTTAAGTCATTATTTCTATTGTGATGTTCATGCCATTTGCGTGTACTTTGTTGGTTAAATGTTCTATAATCATGATCGTTAGTGGAATTATAAGAAGAATTATTATATCTATTATAATGGCTTGGATAGTGAGGTTCTTTATTACTAAACCTTCTACTTTGAAAATTATTTTTATTTTGATCATAATAATTATTAATTTTGTCTGAATTATTTCCTGGTTCTCGATAAAATCTCATCGGTCTTTGTTTAATAGGTGTACTATTTGACTCATTGTTAGCTATATTTCGCAAGTTGTTGTTTTTTCCTATTTTATATTTACTAAAAATAGACATATTCGTAGTTTTTTTCGGTGTGTTTATTACGTTTTCAGTAAGGACTGATGTACTTGGGGTCGTTTCGTTTATTATATCTGTAGATTTAATACTAGAATCCCCACCATTATGGTAATCATCCAGATCTCTTTTAAACTTATTATTTTTTCCTTCTATCAATATTTGTTTAAAACCTGTGATATTTTGTATCATAATTTGTTGTTTGTTTTTATATTCCTTATCATTACTAAAGGGTTTCAGTTTTTTATTAAAGGTCTCAACTTCATTTTTAATTTTAGATAAAGTAATATTTCTAGATTTAATAAGTACTTTCAACAGATCAATAGATGCCGTGTCAAGGATATTGTACCATTCAATTGATAAATCATCACTTAGCTCAAAGGTGCAATCTTTTTTAGTCTAAGTCCTCTTGGAACCATATTGGAGTCAATATATTTCTGAGTATATAATAATTCAACAGCATGTTTTAATTCTTTTAGTAGTGTATCTTCTAGATCCTTACAAGTTGCATGTAAATCTATACTATCATGTTGCAACATGATGTTGTGTGTATCGTCTGGAGTGTGTATTTTAGAGAATATATTATCTCTAAAAGAAAAAAGTTCCATTAATATGGCAAATGTGGAAAGATGATTAGGAGAGCTACTCTATAGAATTGTTATCATGAATACAGAATATTATCTAGAAGAGTCATATAGATTACTACTAGACAAAACCACCTATATTCAACTCAAACATAATCCAATTACTAATCAAAAATGGAAACTTAATCAACTTTTAGATCAAGCACAACAATCAGGAATTCTTACAGATTCTGAATATTCGTTTTTACAGAGTAATCATCCTAAAATATTCACTTTTTAATTTTTACCCAAGATTCACAAACACCTTGCCCTCCCTCCAGGCCGTCCAATTATTTCAGGATTAGATTCAATATCATCTAATTTATCTCAATATGCTGATTTTTATCTTCAAAATTATGTAACCAATTTACCAGCATATTTGAAAGATTCAACAGATTTCCTTAATCTTCTAAACCAAATAGAATGGAAAGATAACTATACGATGGTTACCTGTGATGTTAATTCGTTGTACACGAATATTGATTATGCACTCGGTCTAAAAGCCATTTCCCACTTTTTAGATAAAGATCCTACTCTTATGGAAGAACAAAATAAATTATTAATTGATAGCATTGATTTCATTTTGAAAAATAATCATTTTTAATTTTAGATAAAGTAATATTTCTAGATTTAATAAGTACTTTCAACAGATCAATAGATGCCGTGTCAAGGATATTGTACCATTCAATTGATAAATCATCACTTAGCTCAAAGGTGCAATCTTTTTTAGTCTAAGTCCTCTTGGAACCATATTGGAGTCAATATATTTCTGAGTATATAATAATTCAACAGCATATTTTAATTCTTTTAGTAGTGTATGTTCTAGATCCTTACAAGTTGCATGTAAATCTATACTATCATGTTGCAACATGATGTTGTGTGTATCGTCTGGAGTGTGTATTTCAGAGAATATATTATCTCTAAAAGAAAAAAGTTCCATTAATATGGCAAATGTGGAAAGATAATTAGGAGAGCTACTCTATAGAATTGTTATCATGAATACAGAATATTATCTAGAAGAGTCATATAGATTACTACTAGACAAAACCACCTATATTCGACTCAAACATAATCCAATTACTAATCAAAAATGGAAACTTAATCAACTTTTAGATCAAGCACAACAATCAGGAATTCTTACAGATTCTGAATATTCGTTTTTACAGAGTAATCATCCTAAAATACTCACTTTTTAATTTTTACCCAAGATTCACAAACACCTTACCCTCCCTCCAGGCCGTCCAATTATTTAAGAATTAGATTCAATATCATCTAATTTATCTCAATATGTTGATTTTTATCTTCAAAATTATGTAACCAATTTACCAGCATATTTGAAAGATTAAACAGATTTCCTTAATCTTCTAAACCAAATAGAATGGAAAGATAACTATACGATGGTTACCTGTGATGTTAATTCGTTGTACACGAATATTGATTATGCACTCGGTCTAAAAGCCATTTCCCACTTTTTAGATAAAGATCCTACTCTTATGGAAGAACAAAATAAATTATTAATTGATAGCATTGATTTCATTTTGAAAAATAATAGTTTCATATTTAATAATGAATTCTTTCTCCAGATCAGAGGGACAGCTATGGGCACAAGGTTCGCTCCTAGCTATGCTAATCTTTTTATGGGCTATTTGAATTTGCTTACTTACATTTGGTATTTCAGTCTAGTGTGGGATATATCCACTTACACTTGATACAGGTTCATCTCTAACTCTTCACACTATCAGAGTTCAGACATATGAATAATTCCTGTGTAAAAGTGTATAGGATTTTACCATTTCTGTGCTGAATGACTCAGGTTCATCGTTTGTTTTTAAAGTTTTTATTAACATACCATATGAATAATTCCTGATCATTTCTCTTTGCAAGACTTGGTTTTAATATGTACAATTAGTTGTGGTTCTTATGTTACTTGTTCTGTGTCACCTAAGTTATCAGAATCATCTGAACTCAACTCAGAAATACTCTGTTTCATACAGCGGATACACAGTATCACTTTGAGATTCATAGAATCTCGCAACACAGCCACAGGATCTGACATCACCATTAACGGAACACCTTGCACTCAGGCGCCTTTTCATGGACTGTGAGCATCTCATCTTTCTCCTCATCGGATCAACCTACACCGTCGTCTGTGCACAGCAGAAGATCACGTAACTTGTTGATATATATCACTGTAGTAGTCTCACATCATTGGGCTCCTTAGTTGTTGAAGTATCACGGACATTGTTTGTTCATTTGTCTTCACGCCACATTATTCATCCAATGTTTTTCTTTATATGTTTGCTCTAACATTGCACCTCCTTTTTCTTATAGATATTTTGACTACAACTATTTTTAGACAATTATATTTTATTTAGAACTCTCGTTTGTATTTTATTCATTTTCTTGTCAGATGCCGGCTTCATCTCTTATATCATTTATATTTTATTTTTTATCTATATGCGAATAATTTTTTGTCGACTCATATTATTAAATATTATATTTATCCATGGTTTACAATTACTAATATACATTATTAAATAATTTACAATATTTATTACTAATTACCCATTATTATCTATATTTGCATATTTGCACAACATATATAATTTAATATTCCTAGGTCTGCTCTGATTTTAGAGCGCTTATCCCAATCCCCTTTTTCTTTTTGTCCATAAATCTTGATCACTTTTTTGGAAATTATAGTGATCATATAGGGATTTACAGCTAAGACCTAATTAGGTAGCTCCTACACCACACCCCTGTGTTACCTGCTAGTGTAAAGGTTAGGGTAAGGGGTAAGATTAAGGCTAGGGTTATGGCTAGAGTAAATGTTAGTGTTAAGGCTAAGATTAAGGCTAGGGTTAGGGCTAGTGTAAAGTTTAGTGTAAGGGCTAAGATTAAGTCTAGGGTTATGGCTAGTGTAAAAGTTAGGTTAAGGGATAAGATTAAGACTAGGGTTATGGCTAGAGTAAAGGTTAGATTTAGGGCTGAGATTAAGGCTAGGGTTATGGCTAGTGTAAACGTTAGGATAAGGGCTGAGATTAAGGCTATGGCTATGACTATTGTAATGGTGAATGTAAAGGCTAAAATTAAGGCTAGGGTTATGGCTAGTGTAAAGGTTAAGGTAAGGATAAGATTAAGGCAAGGGTTTTGGCTAGTGCAAAGTTTAGGGTAAGGGCTTAGATTAAATCTAGGGGCATGGCTAATGTAATGGTTAGGGTAAGATTAAGGCTAGGGTTATAGCTAGAGTAAATGTTAGTGTTAAGGATAAGATTAAGGCTAGGGTTATGGCTAGTGTAAAGGTTAGTGTAAGGGCTAAGATTAAGTCTAGGGTTATGGCTAGTGTAAAAGTTGGGGTAAGGGATAAGATTAAGGCTGGGGTTATAGCTAGTGTAAAGGTTAGTGTTAGGGCTGAGATTAAGGCTAGGGTTATGGTTATTGTAATGGTGAATGTAAAGGCTAAAATTAAGGCTAGGATTATGGCTACTGTATAGGTTAGGGTAAGTCTAAGATTAAGTCTAGGGTTTTGGCTAGTGCAAAGTTTAGGGTAAGGGCTTAGAATAAATATATGGTTATGGCTAGTGTTAAAGTTAGGTTAAGGGATAAGATTAAGACTAGGGTTATGGCTAGAGTAAAGGTTAGTTTTAGGGCTGAGATTAAGGCTAGGGTTATGGCTAGTGTAAAGGTTAGGGTAAGGATAAAATTAAGGCTAGGGTTTTGGCTAGAGCAAAGTTTAGGGTAAGGCCTTACATTAAATCTACGGGCATGGATAGTGTAAAGGTTAGGGTAAGGGGTAAGATTAAGGCTAGGGTTATGGCTAGAGTAAATGTTTAGTGTTAAGGCTAAGATTAAGGCTAGGGTTAAGGCTAGTGTAAAAGTTAGGGTAAGGGATAAGATTAAGGCTAGGTTTATGGCTAGTGTAAAGGTTAGTGTTAGGGCTGAGATTAAGGCTAGGGATATGGTTATTGTAAAGGTTAGGATAAGGGCTAATATTACGGCAAGGGTTACGGCTATTGCAATGGTGAATGTAAAGGCTAAAATTAAGGCTAAGATTATGGCTAGTGTAAAGGTTAGGGTAAGGCTAAGATTAAGGCTAGGGCTTTGGCTAGTGCAAAGTTTAGGGTAAGGGCTTAGATTAAATCTAGGGGCATGGCTAATGTTAAGGTTAGGCTAAGGGATAATATTAAGGCTAGGGTTATAGCTAGAGTAAATGTTAGTGTTAAGGCTAAGATTAAGGCTAGGGTTATGGCTAGTGTAAAGGTTAGTGTAAGGGCTAAGATTAAGTCTAGGGTTATGGCGAGTGTCAAAGTTAGGTTAAGGGATATGATTAAGGCTAGGGTTATGGTTAGTGTAAAGGTGAGTGTTATGGCTGAGTCTAAGGCTAGGGTTATGGCTATTGTAATGGTTAGGTAATGGTTAAGATTAAGGCTAGGTTTATGGTAGTTTAAAGGTTAGTGTAAGGGCTAAGATTAAGGTTACTGGTTATGGTTAGTGTAAAGGTTAGGGTAAGGGCAAATATTAAGGCTAGGGTTATGGTAGTGAAAAGGTTAGGGAAAGGGCTAAGATTAAGGCTAGGGTCATGGCTAGTGTAAAGGTTAGTGTAATGGCTAAGATTAAGGCTAGGGTTATGGTAGTGTAAACGTTAGTGTAAGAGCTAAGAGTAAGGCTAGTTTTATGGCTAGTGTTAGGGCTGAGATTAAGGCTAGGGTTATGGTTATTGTAAAAGTTAGTGTAAGGGGTAAGATTAAGGCTAGGGTTATGGCTAGTGTAAAGGTTAGGATAAGGGCTAATATTACGGCAAGGGTTACGGCTATTGCAATGGTGAATGTAAAGGCTAAAATTAAGGCTAAGGTTATGGCTAGTGTAAAGGTTAGGGTAAGGCTAAGATTAAGGCTAGGGTTTTGGCTAGTGCAAAGTTTAGGGTAAGGGCTTAGATTAAATCTAGGGGCATAGCTAATGTTAAGGTTAGGCTAAGGGATAATATTAAGGCTAGGGTTATAGCTAGAGTAAATGTTAGTGTTAAGGCTAAGATTAAGGCTAGGGTTATGGCTAGTGTAAAGGTTAGTGTAAGGGCTAAGATTAAGTCTAGGGTTATGGCTAGTGTAAAAGTTAGGTTAAGGGATAAGATTAAGACTAGGGTTATGGCTAGTGTAAAGGTTAGTGTTAGGGCTAAGAATAAGGCTAGGGTTATGGCTAGTGAAAAGTTTAGGATAAGGGCTAAGATTAAGGCTAGTTTTATGGCTATTGTAATGGTGAATGTAAAGGCTAAAATTAAGGCTAGGGTTATGGCTAGTGTAAAGGTTCGGGTAAGGGCTAATATTAAAATTAGGTGTATGGCTAGTGTAAAGGTTAATTTAACGGCTAAGATTAAGGCTAGGGTTATGACTGATGTAAAGGTTAGGTAATGGTTAAGATTAAGGCTAGGGTTATGGCTAGTGTAAAGGTTAGGGTAAGGGCTAAGATTAAGGCTAGTGTTATGGCTATTGTAATGGTTAATGTAAGGTCTAAGATTAAGGCTAGGGTTATGGCTAGTGTAAAGGTTAGGCTAAGGTTAAGATTAAGGCTAGGGTTTTGTCTAGTGCAAAGTTTAGGGTAAGGGCTTAGATTAAACCTAGGGTTAGGCCTAGTTTAAAGGTTAGGGTAAGGTCTAAGATTAAGGCTAGGGTTATGGCTAGTTTAAAGGTTAGTGTAAGGGCTAAGATTAAGTCTAGGGTTATGGCTGTTGTAAAAGTTAGGGTAAGGGTTAAGATTAAGGCTAGAGGTATGGTTAGTGTAAAGGTGAGTGTTATGGCTGAGTCTAAGGCTAGGGTTATGGCTATTGTAATGGTTAGGTAATGGTTAAGATTAAGGCTAGGTTTATGGTAGTTTAAAGGTTAGTGTAAGGGCTAAGATTAAGGTTACGGGTTATGGTTAGTGTAAAGGTTAGGGTAAGGGCAAATATTAAGGCTAGGGTTATGGTAGTGAAAAGGTTAGGGAAAGGGCTAAGATTAAGGCTAGTGTCATGGCTAGTGTAAAGGTTAGTGTAATGGCTAAGATTAAGGCTAGGGTTATGGTAGTGTAAACGTTAGTGTAAGAGCTAAGAGTAAGGCTAGTTTTATGGCTAGTGTAAGGGCTAAGATTAAGGCAAGAGTTATGGCTGGTGTAAAGGTTAGGTAATGGTTAAGATTAAGGCTAGGGTTTTGGCTAGTGTAAAGTTTAGGGTAAGGCTAAGATTAAGGCTAGTGTTTTGGCTAGTGCAAAGTTTAGGGTAAGGGCTTAGATTAAATCTAGGGTCATGGCTAGAGTAAATGTTAGTGTTAAGGCTATGATTAAGGCTAGGGTTATGACTAGTGTAAAGGTTAGTGTAAGGACTAAGATTAAGTCTAGGGTTATGGCGAGTGTCAAAGTTAGGTTAAGGGATATGATTAAGGCTAGGGTTATGGTTAGTGTAAAGGTGAGTGTTATGGCTGAGTCTAAGGCTAGGGTTATGGCTATTGTAATGGTTAGGTAATGGTTAAAATTAAGGCTAGGTTTATGGTAGTTAAAGGTTAGTGTAAGGGCTAAGATTAAGGTTACTGGTTATGGTTAGTGTAAAGGTTAGGGTAAGGGCAAATATTAAGGCTAGGGTTATGGTAGTGAAAAGTTAGGTTAAGGGATATGATTAAGGCTAGGGTTATGACTAGTGTAAAGGTTAGTGTTAGGGCTGAGATTAAGGTTAGGGATATGGCTAGTGTAAAGTTTAGGGTAAGGGCTAAGATTAAGGCTAGGGTTATGGCTCATGTAAAGGTTAGTGTAAGGGCTAAGATTAAGGTTAGGGTTATGGTTCGTGTAAAGGTTAGTGTTAGGGCTAAGATTAAGGCTAGGGTTATGGCTAGTTTTAGTGTTAGGGTTAGAGACAAAAATATGGCTAGGGTTAAGGTAAGGTAAGAGCTAAGATTAGACTAGGGTAAGGCCTGGATTTAGGGTAAGTGTTACGAATAAGACTAGGATTAGGCCTGGTGTTAGGGTAAGTATTAAGACTAGGGTTATGTCTAGTGTAAAGGTTAGTGTAAGGGATAAGATAATATTAGTTTAAGTTTAGGCCTGGTGTTAGGGTAAGGGCTAAGATTAAGACAAGTGTTAGAGTTAGGGTAAGGGTTAAGGGCTAAGATTAAGGCTAGGCTTAGAGTAAGGGTTAAGATTAAGGCTAGGGTTATGGCTAGTGTAAAGGTTAGTGTAAAGGCTAAAATTAAGGCTAGGTTTAGGGTAAGTGCTAAGATTAAAGCTAGGGTTAGTGCTAATGTTAGCTTTAGGGTAAGGGCTAAGATTAAGGATAGGCTTATGGCTAGTGTAAAGGTTTGTGTAAGGGCTAAGATTTAGGCTAGGGTTAGGGCTAGTGTTAGGGTTAAGGTAAAAGCTAAGATTAAGGTTAGGTTTATTGTAAGAGCTAAGATTAAGTCTAGGGTTAGGGCTCGTGTTGGGGTTAGGTTAAGAGCTAAGATGAAGTCTAGGGTTAGGGCTAATATTAGCATTAGGTTAAGGGCTAAGATTAAGGATAGAGTTAGGGTAAGGGCTAAAATTAAGGCTAGGGATTATGTAAGGGCTAAGATTAAGACTAGGGTTTGGGCTAGTGTTAGAGTTATGGTAAGAGATAAGATTAAGGCTAGGATTATGGTAGGAGATAAAAATAAGGCTGGGATTAGAGTAAGGGCTAAGATAAAGACTAGTTTAAGGGTTAGGGTAAGAGCTAAGATTAAAGACTAGTTTAAGGGTTAGGGTAAGAGCTAAGATTAAGTCTAGGGTTAGAGCTAATTTTAGCTTTAAGGTAAGGCCTAACATTAAGGATAAGGTTAGGATTAGTGTTAGAGTTATGGTAAGAGATAATATTAAGACTAGGTTATTGATAGTGTAAAGGTTAGTGTAAGGGCTTAAATAAAGGCTACTGTTATGGCTAGTGTAAAGGTTAGGGTAAGGGCTAAGATTAAGGTTAGGGATATGGTAGTGTAAGGGTTAGCGTAAGAGCTAAGATTGAGGTTAGGGTTATGGCTAATGTAAAGGTTAGGGTAAGGGCTAAGATTAAGGTTAGGGTTATGGTAGTGTAAAGGTTGGTGTTAGAGCTAAAATTAAGGTTAGGGTGATGGCTAGTGTAAAGGTTATGATAAGGACTAAGATTAAGGCTAGGGTTATGGTAGTGTAAAGGTTAGTGTAAGGGCTAAGATTAAGGCTAGGGTCATGGCTAGTATAAAGGTTAGGGTAAGGGCTAATATTAAGGCTATGTTTATGGTAGTGCAAAGGTTAGGGAAAGGGCTAAGATTAAGGCTAGGGTTATGGCTAGTGTAAAGGTTAGTCTAAGGGCTAAGATTAAGGCTAGGATTATGGTGGTGTAAAGATTAGTGTAAGAGCTAAGAGTAAGGCTAGGGTTATGGCTAGTGTAAGGGCTAAGATTAAGGCTAGGGTTATAGCTGGTGTAAAGGTTAGGTAATGGTTAAGATTAAGGCTAGGGTTATCTTAGTGTAAAGGTTAGTGTAAGCGCTAAGGTTAAGGCTAGGTTATGGTTGGTGTAAAGTTTAGTGTAAGGGCTAAGATTAAGGCTAGGTTTATGGATAGTGTACAGGTTAGTGTAAGGACTAAAATTACAGCTAGGGTTATGGCTAGTGTAAAGGTTAGTGTAAAGTCTAAGATTAAGGCTAGGGTTATGACTAGTGTAAAGGTTAGGTAAGGGCTAAGATTAAGGCTAGGGTTATGGCTAGTGTAAAGGTTAGTGTAAGGGCTAAGATTAAAGGGACAGTCTAGTCAAAATTAAACTTTTGTGATTCAGATAGGGCATGCAATTTTAAACAACTTTTCATTTGACTTTTATCATTAAATTTGCTTTGTTCCCTTGGTGGTATTTTTGAAAAGCTAAACCTAGGTAGGCTCAAACTGATTTCCAAACCGTTAAAAAAAATGTCTCTTAGCTCAGAGCATTTTAAACGTTTTTCACAGACAGTACTAGTTCATGTGTGTCATATAGATAACGTTGTGCTCACTCCCATGGAGTTATTTAGGAGTCTGCGCTAATTGGCTAAACTGCATGTCTGTCAAAAGCACTGAGATAAGGGGACAGTCTGCAGAGGCATATATACAAGGTAATCACAGAGGTAAAACATATATTAATATAACTGTGTTGGTTATGCAAAACTGGGGAATGGGTAATAAAGGGATGATCTATCTTTTTAAACAATAACAATTCTGGTGTAGATTGTCCCTTTAAGGCTAGGGTTATGGCTAGTGTTTAGGTTAGGGTAAGGGCTAAGATTAAGGATAGGGTTATGACTATTGTAATGGTGAATGTAAGTGCTTAGATTGGGGATAGGGTTATGGCTAGTGTAGAGGTTAGGGTAAGGCTAAGATTAAGGCTAGGGTTTTGGCTAATGCAAAGTTTAGGGTAAGGGCTTAGATTAAATCTAGGGGCATGGCTAGTGTAAAGGTTAGGGTAAGGGCTAATATTAAGGCTAGGATTACAGATATTGTTATGGTTAATGTAAATGCTTAGATTAGGGCTAGGGTTATGGC
Source organism: Bombina bombina (assembly GCF_027579735.1). NCBI lineage: Eukaryota > Metazoa > Chordata > Amphibia > Anura > Bombinatoridae > Bombina > Bombina bombina. Next base: position 1,134,104,643 of record NC_069504.1, on the reverse strand, counting down.
TAGTGTAAAGGTTAGGGTAAGGCTAAGATTAAGGCTAGGGTTTTGGCTAGTGCAAAGTTTAGGGTAAGGGCTTAGATTAAATCTAGGGGCATGGCTAGTGTAAAGGTTAGGGTAAGGGCTAAGATTAAGGCTAGGGTTATGGCTATTGTAATGGTGAATGCAAGTGCTTAGATTAGGGCTAGGGCTATGGCTAGTGTAAAGGTTAGGGTAAGGCTAAGATTAAGGCTAGGGTTATGGCTATTGTAATGGTGAACGTAAATGCTTAGATTAGGGCTAGGGTTATGGCTAGTGTAGAGGTTAGGGTAAGGCTAAGATTAAGGCTAGGGTTTTGGCTAGTGCAAAGTTTAGAGTAAGGGCTTAGATTAAATCTAGGGGCATGGCTAGTGTAAAGGTTAGGGTAAGGGCTAAGATTAAGGCTAGGGTTATAGCTAGAGCAAATGTTAGTGTTAGGGCTAAGATTAACGCTAGGGTTATGGCTAGTGTAAAGGTTAGTGTTAGGGCTAAGATTAAGTCTAGGATTATGGCTAGTGTAAAAGTTAGGTTAAGGGATAAGATTAAGTCTAGAGTTATGGCTAGTGTAAAGGTTAGTGTTAGGGCTGAGATTAAGTCTATGGTTATGACTAGTGTAAATGTTAGGTTTAGGGCTATGAATAAGGCTAGGGTTAGGGCTAGTTTTAGAGTTAGGTTTAGAGATAGTTTTAGTGTAAAGGTTAGTGTTAGGGCTGAGATTAAGGCTAGGGTTATGACTAGTGTAAAGATTAGGGTTAGGGCTAAGATTAAGGCTAGGTTTATGGCTAGTTTTAGAGTTAGGGTTAGAGATAAAATTAAAGCTAGGGTTAGGATAAGAGCTAAGATAAGACTAGGGTAAGGCCCGGTTTTATATTAAGTGTTAATAATTAGACTAGGGGTAAGTATTAAGATTAAAACTAGGGTTATGGCTAGTGTAAAGGTTAGTGTAAGGGCTAAGATTAGTTTAAGGTTAGGCCTGGTGTTAGGGTAAGGGCTAAGATTAAGACTAGGGTTAGGGCTAGTGTTAGAGTTATGGTAAGAGATACGATTAATGCTAGGGTTAGGGCTAGTGTTAGAGTTATGGTAACAGATAAGATTAAAGCTAGGATTAGGGTAAGGGCTAAAATTAAGACTAGTTTTAGAGTTAGGGTAAGGGTTAAGATTTAGACTAGGGTTATGGCTAGTGTTAGTTAGGGTAAAAGCTAAGATTAAGGCTAGGGTTAGTGCTAATGTTAGCTTTGGGGTAAGGGCTAATATTAAGGCTAGGTTTAGGGTAAGTGCTAAGATTAAGGCTAGGGTTAGAGTAAGGGTTAAGATTATGGCTAGGGCTATGGCTAGTGTAAAGGTTAGTGTAAAGGTCTAAAGTTAAGGCTAGGGTTAGGGCTAGTGTTAGCGTTAGGATAAGAGCGAAGATTAAGGCTAGCATTAGTGTAAGAGCTAAGATCAAGGATAGGGTTAGGGCTCATGTTATGGTAAGAGCTAAGATTAAGTCTAGGATTAGGGCTAACATTAGCTTTAGGGTAAGGGCTAAGATTAAGACTAGGGTTAGGGCTAATGTTAGAGTTATGGTAAGAGATAAGATTAAGGCTAGGGTTATGGTAGGAGATAAAAATAAGGCTGGTATTAGGGTAAGGGCTAAGATTAAGACTAGTTTAAGGGTTATGGTAAAAGCCAAGATTAAGTCTAGGGTTAGGGCTAGGGTTAGGGTAAGAGCCAAGAATAAGTTTAGGGTTAGGGCTAATTTTAGCTTTAGGGTAAGGGCTAATATTAAGGATAGGGTTAGGGCTAGTGTTAGAGTTATGGTAAGAGATAATATGAAGACTAGGGTTATGGTAAAAGATAAAATTAAGGCTAAGGTTAGGGTAAAGGCTAAGATTAAGACTTGGATTAGGGTTGGTGTTAGAGTTAGGGTAAAAGCTAAGATTAAGGCTAGTGTTAGTACCAATGTTAGCTTTAGGATAAGGACTAAGATTAAGGCTAGGTTTATGGCTAGTCTAAAGGTTAGTGTAAGGGTTAAGATTAAGGCTAGGGTTAGGGCATGTGTTTGGGTTAGGGTAAGAGCTAAGTTTAAGGCTAGGGTTAGTGTAAGGGATAAGATTAAGTTTAGGGTTAGGGCTTATATTAGCTTTAGGGTAAGGGCTAACATTTAGGATAAGGTTGGGTAAGGGCTAAGATTAAGGCTAGGGATAGGGCTAGGGTTAGGATAAGAGTTAAGATTAAGTCTAGAATTATGGCAAATATAAACTTTAGGTTAAGGGCTAAGATTAAGGATAGGGTTAGGGTAAGGGCTAATATTAAGGATAGGGTAAGGTCTAGGGTTAGGGTAAGAGCTAAGATTAGGGCTAGGGTAAGGGTTTATATTAGCTTTAGGCTAAGGGCTAAGATTAAGACTAGGGTTAGGGCTAATGTTAGCTTTAGGGTAAGGGCTAAAGTTAAGGCTAGGGTTTGAGTATAGTTAGCATTGTGATTTGGTTTAGTACAAGAGTAACATGATAAGGGCTAATTTTAGTGTTAGTGTTAAATATAAAACTGGGATAAAATCTAAGATTAAGTCTAGGGTTAAGGTATGATTATGACTAAAGTTAGTGTTAGTTCAAGGGTTAAGACTATGGTTACTCCCAGTGTTATTTTTTTATGCTTATGGTTAGTTTAGTCATATGTTAGGACAGTTAGAAGAAAGATATGGCTAGGTTTAGAGCCAAATAAGTATTTGTGCTACTTTTAGAGTAAGGGTTAAGTCTAGTGTTAGGTCAATAGTTAGGGCTAGAGTTCAAGTTAGGGTTAAGGCTGAGATTAAGATTATAGTTAGGGTAGTATTAAGGTTATGACTAGGTTTAATGTTAGAGCTACGGTAAATGCTAGGACTAAGGTTAAGATTGGGGTTAGTGTAAAGACATTGGCCTTTAATTATCAACGTGTCTACTTACCTGCCCCAATACGCCCGCCTAAGCTCGCCTCACATCGCCGCCGCGGACCTGAATACGCTCGCCAAAGTTATTAAAAAAGCTGTCCAAAAGCCGCGCACCAAGTACGGGGCGATAAGCAGCGGACTCTGATAGTTATCACACATTGATCTCGCTGCTCTTCGGGTTTTCTACAGCTTTATTAATACCCCTGTCACTAAGCACTCACACTATACTATACTATTCTACCCCCTATACCGGCGCCCCCGGAGCCCCCCGCAACTAAATAAAGTTATTACCCCCTAAACCGACGCTCCTAGACCCCGCCGCAACTATAATAAATGTATTAACCCCTAAACTGCCGTTCCCGGACCCCGCCGCAACTATAATAAATGTATTAACCCCTAAACCGCCGCTCCCGGACCCCGCCGCCACCTATATTAAACTTATTAACCCCTAATCTGCCCCCCCTACACCGTCGCCACCTATAATAAATTTATTAACCCCTATCCTGCCCCCCCTATACCGCCGTAACCTATAATATAATTATTAACCCCTAAACCTAAGTCTAACACTAACCCTAACACCCCCCTTCCTTCTCTTCATATGTTTATTTGAAAAGCAAGAATTTAAGTTTAGATGCCGGCCCATTTTTGGTGAACAACCTGGGTTGTCCTTGCTGATTGGACATCACCAATAAACAAGTGCTGTCCATGGTGTGAACCAAAAATTTGCTGGCTCCTTAGCTTAGATGCCTTCTTTTTCAAATAAAGATAGCAAGAGAACAAAGAAAAATTGATAAAAAAAAAGTAAATTAGAAAGTTGCTTAAAATTGCATGCTCTGAGGCCCATTTATCAAGCTCCTAATGGAGACTCGCCAGAAACAGCAGTTATGAAGCAGCGGTCTAAAGACCTTGCCGGACAGGAATCGCGGACAGGAATCGCCACAATTCAACCCGATCGAGTACGATCGGGTTGATTGACACCTCCCTGCTGACGGCCAATTGGCCTCGAATCTGCAGGGGGCAGCGTTGCACCAGCAGCTCTTGTGAGCTGCTGTTGCAATGCTGAGTACGGAGAGCGTATTACTCTCCGCATTAAGCGAGGTCTTTCAGACGTGATCCGCACTGTCGGATCAGGTCCGCAAGACCTTTGATAATTTGGCCTCTGTATCTGAATCATGAAAGAAAAAATTTGGGTTCAATATCCCTTTAAAGAGACAGTCTACGCCAACATGTTTATTGTTTAAAAAGATAGATAATTAATTTATTGCCCGTTCCCCAGTTTTGCATAACCAACACAGTTAAATCAATACACTTTTTACCTCTTTGATTACCTTGTATATAAACCTCTGCAGTGCCTCAGTACCCTCTCATAAATAACTCCACGGGCTTGAGCATAAGCTTAACTATATGCACACACAAATTAGTGCTGTCTAACTGTGAAAAGCTGATAAAATGCACTCAGAAAAGAGGCGGCCTTCAAGGGCTTAGAAACTAGCATATGATGCTACCTAGATTTAGCTTTAAACAAAGAATACCAAGAGAACAATTCATATTTGATGACAAAAGCAATTTGGAAAGTTGTTTAAAATTGCATGCCCTATCTGAATCATGCAAGTTTAATTTAGACTTGACTGTCCCTTTAATAGATTGCAGCTCTCTCTGGCATTTAAAAGATTAGCAGGAGCCTTGCGCCTCTTGAACTAATGTTCATCACTCTGGCAGCAACAGTTCTGTACAGGTAACCATATTGTACCCATGGTGCCATCACTGTCCTGATATCATGACGGACAGGTTGTTAAAATAGGGCAGCATTTAAGATGAAAAGCCTTGTGTGATAGTCTGTCTGTGTAGTGACATCAGTGCCGCAAGAGAGGTACCAACTCAGAACAGGTTGAACACAAACAAAATACAAGTAAATAGCGTGATAAATATATAATCCCTAGTTTTGACTGACGAACAATATACGGTACTTGGTTATGGCCTTACCTTCTCTCCCACAGCCAACTTTGATGTTTTCCAAACTGTTTTGGATGTAAATCGTCTTATACGTAATAATACCCTAAAAAAACATTTTGCTAACTATCGGCTAGATTACGAGTTTTGCAGTATGAGTGAAAAAGCAGCGTTAAGGCTTTTTTTCACTACCGCTGGTATTACAAGTATTGCAGGTTTAGCTGTACCGCACACTTTTTTGGCCGTCACGCAATGTAACTACCACAGCTTTCAAATAGTCCTTTATCAAAGGGACTTCCACAGTGCTGGTATTACGAGTTTGCCTGGGAGGCCAAAAAGTAAGCGGTACAGCCTATAACTACAAGATTTGTACCGCCACCTGAAAGTCAGTAGTTAGGAGTTTTATGCTACAACGCCGTAACATAAAACCCATAACTAAAGTGCTAAAAAGTACGCTAACACACATAAACTACCTATTAACCCCAAAACTGAGGCCCTTCCCACATTGCAAACACTAAAATAAAATTATTAACCCCTAATTTGCCGCTCTCGACATAGCTGCTACTAGAATAAACATATTAACCCCTAAACCGCCGCACTCCCGCATCTCAAATACTAGTTAAATATTATTAACCCCTAATCTGCTGTCCCTAACATCGCCGCAACCTACATTACTGTTATTAACCCCTAATCTTCTGTCCTTAACATCGCCACCACTATACTAAAGTTATTAACCCCTAAACCTAACCCTAAGTCTAACCCTAACCCTAACACCCCTAACTTTAATATAGTTAAAATAAATCTAAATAAAGATTACTATCATTAAGTAACTAATTCCTATTTAAAAAGAAATACTTACCTGTAAAATAAACCCTAAGCTAGCTACAATATAACTAATAATTACATTGTCTTAGGCTTTAATTTTATTTCACAGGTAGGTTTGTATTTATTTTAACTAGGTAGACTAGCTAGTAAATAGTTATTAACTATTTACTAGCTACCTAGCTAAAATAAATACAAATTTACCTGTAAAATAAAACCTAACCTGTCTTACACTAACACCTAACCTTACACTAAATTAAATAAATTGCATTAATTAAATACAATTAACTAAATTACAAAAAAAACAAACACTAAATTACACAAAATAAAAAAGAAATGATCAAATATTTAAACTAATTACACCTAATCTAATAGCACTATCAAAATAAAAAAAAAATAGCCTACAATAAACTACAAATGGCCCTTAAAAGGGTCTTTTGCAGGGCATTGCCCCAAAGAAATCAACTCTTTTTCCTGTAAAAAAAATAATACAAACACCCCCCAACAGTAAAACCCACCACCCACACAACCAAACCCCCCAAATAAAAACTTACCTAAAAAACCTAGGCTCCCCATTGCCCTGAAAAGGGCATTTGGATGGGCATTGTCCTTCAAAGGACATTTAGCTCTTTTTCTGCCCAAACCCTAATCTAAAAATAAAACCCACCCAATAAACCCTTAAAAAAAACTAACACTAACCCCAAGAAGATCCATTTACAGTTTTTGAAGACCCGACATCCATCGTCAATGAAGCGGCAGAAGTCCTCAGCAAAGCAGGCAGAAGTCTTCATCCAAGTGGGCCGAAGTCTTCATCCAAGCCGGCAGAAGTCTTCATCCAGAAGGCATCTTCTATCTTCATCCATCCGGAGCGGAGCGGCTCCATCTTCAAGACATCCGGCTCGGAGCATACTCTTATTCCCACGGCTCTTCTCAAATGAAGGTTCCTTTAAGTGATGTCATCCAAGATGGCGTCCCTTGAATTCCAATTGGCTGATAGAATTCTATCAGCCAATCTGCATTAAAGGTGAAAAAATCTGATTGGAACAGCCAAAAGAATGTGAACTCAATCCTATTGGCTGATTGGATCAGCCAATAGGATTGAAGCTCAATCATATTGGCTGATTGCATCAGCCAATAGGGTTTTTTCCCCTTTAATTCCGATTGGCTGATAGAATTCTAGCAGCCAATAGGAATTCAAGGGACGCCATCTTGGATGACGTCACATAAAGGAATCTTCATTCTAGAAGAGCCGTCGGAAGAAGAGTATGCTCCGTGCTGGATGTCTTGAAGATGGAGCCGCTCCGCGCTGGATGGATGAAGATAGAAGATGCCGTCTGGATGAAGACTTCTGCTGGCTTGGATGAAGATTTTGGCCCTCTGGGATGAAGACTTCTGCCAGCTTCGCTGAGGACTTCTGCCGCTTCGTTAGAGGATGGATGTCGGGTCTTCAAAAACTGTAAGTGGATCTTCGGGGGATAGTGTTAGTTTTTTTTAAGGGTTTATTGGGTGGGTTTTATTTTTAGCTTAGGGTTTGGGCTGAAAAAGAGCTAAATGCCCTTTTAAGGGCAATGCCCATCCAAATGCCCTTTTCAGTGCAATGGGGAGCTTAGGTTTTTTTAGATAGGTTTTTATTTGGGGGGTTTGGTTGTGTGGGTGGTGGGTTTTACTGTTAGGGGGTGTTTGTAATTTTTTTTACAAGTAAAATAGATGATTTCTAGGCCCTTTTTTAGGCTACAGGTTTTTTTTATTTTGGGGGGGGCTTTTTTAGTTTGATAGGTGTAATTAGTTTAAATATTTGATAATTTTTTTTATTTTGTGTAATTTAGTGGGGGTTTTTTTTGTAATTTAGTTAATTGTATTTAATAAATGTAATTTATTTAATTGTAGTGTAAGGTTAGGTTTTTGTGTAACTCAGGTTAGGTTTTACTTTACAGGTAAATATGTATTTATTTTAGCTAGGTAGTTATTAAATAGTTAATAACTATTTACTAACTATTCTACCTAGTTAAAATAAATACAAACTTGCCTGTGAAATAAAAATAAAACCTAAGATAGCTACACTGTAACTATTAGACAGTTGTTGTCTTTGATTACGGCTATACCTTGCCAAAAAATGTAAGACTTTTTCGTCTCTCCCCTACCCTTGATGTTATCTCCATGTGTTTTTAATGGACTTGGATTCCTAATAAAGTTTGGATTTTTATTTATCTCACGTGGCGTTTTTTGGGATTTATTTTTTTCATATTTATCGAGGAGGGTAAGGAGCCCTTCTGTCTAGTATTGCCCTGCAGCCGTTGGTTGTTGTATTTGCCCTGGGGGAAGCATCGATATGGAGGATTATTATGTAGTGAGGAGCGCTATTCACAGCTGACTAAGGACTACGTCATCAGGAAGTGCCAGTGTGTTGAATCGTGCAGCCTCGAGGAGGTACTGAGCATGGAATGCCGAGGTCGCTTACCTTCCTCCCAGCGTGTGTGCCAGGCCCACTTGCCAACTAGTACCACCAATCATATTTGTTATAACAGTAGTGTAAATTTTAAAAAAAATATTTTTTGACTGTGAAAGATCAGTCTGCTAGTGTAATCTAATTGAAGTTGCCTGCCTGCCAGCGTGTGTGCCAGGCCCACTTGCTGCCAACTATTGCCACCAATCATATTTGTTATAACAGTTTTGAAAATATTTAAAATCAAAACTTTTTTGACTGTGAATCATCAGTCTGCTAGTGCAATTGAATTGCAGTTGCCTGCCAGCGTGTGTGCCAGGCCCACTTGCCAACTAGTTACACCAATCATATTTGTTCTAACAGTATTGTAAATATTTAAAATAAAAAATTCTTAGACTATGAATCATCAGTCTGCTAGTGCAATTGAATTGCAGTTTCCTGCCTGCCAGCGTGTGTGCCAGGCCCACTAGCCAACTAGTGCCACCAATCATATTTGTTGTAACAGTATTGTAAATATTTAAAATAAAAACTTTTTTTACTGTGAATCATCAGTCTGCTAGTGCCATTGAATTGCAGTTGCCTGCCTGCCAGTGTGTGTGCCAGGCCCACTTGCTGCCAACTACTGCCACCAATCATATTTTTTATAACAGTATTGTAAATATTTAAAATAAAAACTTTCTTGACTGTGAAACATGAGTCATCTAGTGTAATCTAATTGCAGTTGCCTTCCTCCCACCGTATCTGCCAGGCCCACTTGCCAAGCCAACTAGTGCCACCAATCATATTTGTTCTAACAGGTTTGAAAATATTTGGTCTGTCACTGTGAAGCGGGCGTAACCCTTACACTACCTGATCGATACAACATCATAACTGATGTTTTAAAGCACGTTATTCCAAACAATTTAGGAATGTTAGTTGATTTAGGCCCTTTATGGGTTAAAAGCAGACTCTGCATCAACTATGTAATTTTCCATGGGAGTTTTGCCATGGATCCCCCTCCAGCATGCCACAGTCCAGGTGTTAGTACCCTTGAAACAACTTTTCCATCACTATTGTGGCCAGAAAGAGTCCTTGTGGGTTTTAAAGTTCGCCTGCCTATTGAAGTCAATGGCGGTGCGCTCGGTTCGCGAAACAGTAGCGGAAGTTTGAGTCCGCCGTTCGCAAACCAAATTTTTTAAGTTCGCGACATCACTACTAGACAGGTTAAACAAAATCTGACTCTGTCAGAGAAAAAGGCACTTAAAACCTTACAAGAGAACAATCAGTTGGTAATTCGCCCTGCAGACAAGGGGGGCATGATAGTCATTATGGATCGGACTATGTACATTGATGAGGCCTTGCAACAGCTTGGCAATAGGGATGACTACATGGCTTTGGACAGGGACCCAACTGATTTGTTTAGAACTCAACTTTGTCAGATTTTGAACGATGGTGAGGAGGGGGGATTCATGGATAAAGATACGGTGGAGTATCTTGATGTTTTTAATCTTAGGATCCCCTCTTTCACCATCTTCCAAAGGTTCATAAATCTACTAATGTCAAGGGTAGGCCTATTGTTAGTGGGATAAATTACTTACTAGAAAGACTCTCCCAGTGGCTTGATTCGATTCTCCAACCTTTGGTTGTGACCCTAACATCCTATATCAGGGATGCAAAACAAGTTTTGAATTCTATGGGGGGTTTTGAGTGAAGTCATGGGAACCAATGGTTGACCGTGGATGTGGTTTCCCTGTACTCCACTATCCCGCATGACAAAGGTATTGAAGCACTTTATTTCTTTCTGAACAATTTTACTGACTATACCAAAGAGATGCCATCTTTCTATTGACCCATAACTTTTTTCTTTTTGATGGTATTTTCTATCTCCAGAGGCATGGGATGGCTATGGGGGCAAAATTCACTCCATCTTATGCCAACCTTTTTCTAGGTTGGTGGGAGTTCACCCACGTCTTTGCATATAGAAACCCATACAAGACCATCATCTAATTATTCAGGAGATTCATTGATGATCTCCTATTCATTTGGCAGGGTTCTGCCAAGGATATAGTAAATTTTGTTGACTGGCTCAATGATGTGGGCCTGAAATTTACATTTGATACCAATCCCTCCAGTATAATTTTTTACTCTGATGGGATCTTATTTTGGTGGGGTCACAACTAAAGTATATCGTAAGCCCATATCTGGCAACTCCCATTTGCATGGGAATAGTTGCCATCCGAGACATACACCTTTCGTGGTTGCTAAGGGTCAGATCACTCGCCAAAGGCGGAACTGTACTTTATGGGATGACTACAAGAGAGAGGCTGATTTGTTAGAGCTCAGACTTCGGGAGAGGAAGTATAAGATACATGACATTAAAACAGCTAGGAAGGCTGTAGAGGATACACCCATGGAGCACTATTTGACAGACTCTGGTGCCAGGGGTGAAAAGTCTAAGTTTGAGGGGGTAACATTTGTTACTGGGTATAGTGCTCAATACCCAGAGATATGCAAAATACTGCGCAAACACTTTCCACTCTTGGCAGCAGAGGACAATCTTACTACTAAGAGGGGACTCAGGTGCTCATATAAAAAAATTGAACTCTGAGTTCCCTATTATCACCAACAGAGTTGAGGGAACCAAAGATTAATAAACCCAGGAGTTCATGGCTTACTTGCACTGGGATGTATAAATGTGGCAGGAAATGTAAACTTTGTGATTATGTCATTTGCACTAATATTTCGTTCCAGTATGACTGGAGAGTCGTTTCCTATTGAAACTTGCCTTAATTGCACTGCCACTTATGTTATTTACTTTATCATTTGTGATCAATGTAAGGTCCAATATGTGGGTCTCACCTCTAGGGATATGAAATCACGGTTTTGAGAGCACATGTCTACTATTTCAATTGGCAGGTCATCCACCCCTTTGGTTCAATATTTTGCTTTGAAACACAATAGCAAATTTGACACCCTTAGAAGGTGTATTATAGAAAAAGACAGAAAAGGGGGGGGGGGGTGACCTGGACAAATTGTTGGCCAAAAGGGAGGTATTTTGGATTCTAAAATTGAAAACCAGGATACCTCTAGGACTAAATTCACGCTATGACATTATTAATTTTTGGGAAAAGTATATTGTAGGATTGTACTATACTGTACAAGTCAGTTGGGATTGTTATTTTTATTATTATAAATACAATTTGCTTTTATGTAGCCATCCCTTCACACTATGGGGCCTATCTATCAAGCTAAAGTCTAAAGACCGCTGCTCCATAACCCTGTCCACCTGCTCTGATGAGGGGGACAGGAATCGCTGGAATTCAACCCGATCGAGTATGATCAGGTTGAATGACACCCCCCTGATTGGCCACGAGTCTGCAGGGGGCAGCGTTGCGCTAACAGCTCCCAAGAGCTGCTGGTGCAATGCTGAATACGGAGAGCTTGTTGCTCTCCGCATTCAGCGATGTCTGTCAGACCTGATACGCACTGTCGGATCAGGCCCGACAGACATTTCATAAATAGGCCTCTATATATATGCTACTCTAATAAGTTCATGCTGATTGTGAATGTCCATTGAACTTTACCTGGAGTCATGACATTTATGTATTTCTATTATATGTATAATGTATGCCTTTAAAGATTTGTATTTTGCCCTATCTGTTTAATAGCAGTGTTTGGTTTTTACTTTGAGCAAATATTGATTATATATTTTTCCTTACTTTGTATCTTTAAGATTTGTACATTGTATCACATCCAAATAAATAGTGTATGCTGCAGGTTCAGGCATAGAGAGGTTTAATGTACCTATTATCAAACAGGTGTAACTCAGAGACGTATGTTTTGTTTTTAACCTATTAACATTGAGCTGTTAGTTTAAATAGTGTGTTAGAACATATAACCAGTCAGGCTATGATTATGGATAAAGGCCGAAATGCGTAAACCATTTGGTGAAAACTTCTCTGAATTTTGTGATGCTGTTGTTTCATCCATTTGGATCTTTTTAAAGTTGTCCAATAAATATTGCTGATTTTACAGAACCAGACTCTTTCCTTTGTTTGCCTATCTACGTTACCAGCGGGTCCAGGTTATTGTCAGCTTTGTTGTTGCTGCCGTGATTGCTTTCCTTACCAGCAATCCAACTACCCCATTTTCCCAGATGACGTCACAGGTTGAAGACTAGTGAGAGCGGAGGGATATGCCAAAAGCAGACGCCACGAGAGGTGAGGACGCTGAAGTCTGAAAGAACCTGGCGCAGGAGGGCAGAGGTATCCAGCTCACTTACCGTCACAAGGGAATATGAGCATAGCTCCGGGTGCACTGAGGATTGAGGTATTGCCTTCTTTTTTCCATTTGCACCTGCATCTGAAGGTTTGTTGGGATCGCTGTGTGATATATTGATGCACAGGAGGTGCATGTACAGCCGGTACAAAACTTTCTCTTTCATTGTGTATTGTTAGACACACATTATTCATCTGTTGTTATATGATGTGATAATAGTGTTTGCTAAGAATTAAATATGTGGAGCTTCCTTGTTGGAAACAGAAGAACTAGGGACATAAGTTGTAGTTTAACAAAAACTGATTAAAGTGAAGGTCAATTTTGATGAATTAGTGCCCAGTTTTTAATAATCCTATTAAAAACAAGGGTACTTTAATTAATCAAAATTGACATTTCACTCTTTTTTTTCAAAAACTTACCTTTTCATTCTGGCAGCCGCTCCAGCAATTCCCACGCCGTCGGAAGCCTCTGCAGACGTCAGAAATGACGAATCCTGCTTCCTCCAATCATGGCTCCCCCCCCCCTCCAGGGGAATCTTGGCCTGATGCAACGCCGTGATTGGAGGAAGCCGGATTCGTCATTTTGGACCCACGAAGACGGCTTGCGACGGGCGGAGGAAGTGTTGGAGTGGCTGCCAGGATTAAAAGGTAAGTTTTTGAAGAAAATGAGTGAAATGTCAATTTTGATGAATTAAAGTGCACTTGTTTTTATTAGTATTATTAAAAACCCGGCACCAATTCATCAAAATTAACCTTCACTTTAAGACTATGGGGCATATTTATGAAAGGCCTGTTGGACAAGATCCGACATTGCGCTCTCCGAATTCAGCATTACACCAGCAGCTCTTGTGAACTGCTGGTGCAACGCCGCCCCATTCGCGGAGAATCGTCTGCTAGCAGGGGGATGTCAATCAACCCGATCGTATTCGATTGTATTGAATTGCGGTAATGTCTGTCTGCCTCCTCAGAGTAGACGGACAGGTTATGAAGCAGCGGTCTTCATAACCTGTCGCCAGAAACACGGGGCTTCAAGTTCCATACGAAGCGTGATAGATAGGCTTCATGTAATCCTATTGGCTCTGAAACACGTAATTTGTAATCCTATTGACCCAAACACGTAATTTGACTATATTTTACATAAAAAATTAGCAACTATTAACTCCCCTTGTTCTCAGGGCCAAAAACATGCAAAACCACAATGCCCAAAACGATATGTATGTTTGTGAAACTCTCACTAGATATTATATCATGTAAGAAGCCATTTCAGTGGAACTTCTGCTGTTCTATTGTTTGTGAAACATTGTTATATGTACAAATATATAATATTTATATTCTATGGTAGATGTATTCATTATATTGTTATTATAGTACATTATCCTTAATGATTTATTAGTTTTCATTAAAAAAAGAAAACACACAAATATATATCTTATTTATGAAAGTCTTCCAAATGTTATTTGCTACTGTAAATAATTTGGTCTGATTTTTTCTTAAACGAGAAACCTTGTAACAAGAGCCCTTTGGAAAGAACATCTGCAGATGAGAGAATTACTGACATTCCAAACTTTACAAAACATGAATGTTAGCTTACAAAACATTTCCAGCAAAGTGATTTATTTGCTGATAACATCATGAAAAATCCTAAATAAGACTTGTTGGAGCATGTGTGGCTTGACTATTGTTTTTCTTTGACAATATGTTTTATCATAACATTGTTGTTCTTTGTACAATACGCTGCATTGGTGACTCATCTTGCATTAAGAAATCTGTTCAATATCAACCTCCCTGGCAAAGATAGTAAAACAATTTCAATGCTGGTTGTACAATAATACAGTTCTCATCTTTATCCCTCGCAACTCGTATTGTCCCAAATTCATTTGAACTCTGCAGTTGTGGGAAAACGTAACCCAAGTCTATTCTTTGCAGAGAGTTGGCAAACTTGGAAGAATAGACTTTGTCATGTGCAAATATGGTGTCCCTATATGGTGTGGAAGGCCTTTTGCATTGTCTGCCGACTTTGCCGCTAGAGAAACCGAGAGAGAAAGCGGGAGAGAAAGACACGTTTGATAAAGTTGTGTAGAATGTATGAATGGCTATTGGATGTTGGGAATTGTCTTGCGATGACCTCAATTTAGTACTGTAGAGACCCTTGAAAGCAGTGTCTGAAACCACAATACCCCTATTCTTCTCAATTTAGCAAAAGGGATTAGTTAAGAGGGTGACATTCCGTGCAGAGGGTTCCAAGTGTTCACAGAAACAAAGAACTCTGAAATGTTTTTGAAGTTATTTTTAATTGAGTTGAACTAATTTAATAAAGGTCCCAAGGAAGAAAAAAAAAAGAATGTGATTGTTTTTCGATTCTTTGCAGATGGAATAGACATTTATAGCATTCTATGGCTTTTCATTTTCGCTAGAACAGTAGCCCCATTTAGAGCTACTGTGAGCAATTTAGAATTGTTCCAAAATTAAGTGTTTCAAAGAGCTGACAGCTTATAAATAAATCTGTCTGATAAAATTGAAAGTAAACTGCATCTGTGGTTCATTTGCCAAAATTAATTTAACTTTTAATTGGAAAAAGCAGTTCAATGTAGGTAATAGAATAACTTCTGGTTAGTTGCAAATGTTGGACGTCTTTTAAATGCATTTTTTTTTCTCCTTGCGAAATGACCTTGTGTTTGTGATCTTGAAAGGATGAAAAAAAATACATTCAAGTAGTTAAAGAAATGTAAACATTAGGGAACAAGAATAAACAATGGATCTCAGGAAATAGCATATTTAGGTTAATAACTAATGCTGCAGAAAATGTGTTGTTTTGAAGGGTAACTTAGATTTCCCTTACTTGGTATCTTGTTCTTGTTTGGTCTATGCCTAAGCAGCAGGATTTTGGGGGGTGGGGAAGGATTTTGGGGGGTTGGCAGTACTATGAAATGACACCTCACACCTAAGCTCTCCTATTGTTTTAATAAGTTTGATTGTCTAGTGGGGGTTATAACCTCACACATCATTTTTGGGGATTAGGGAGGAGAGCAGCAGATTTCCCCTTTCCCAGTGCCTAGGGCAGCACAAAAATGGAATACACCCCTGATCTGTGTAAAAATGACAACACATATAATATTGTAATTCAATACTGGAAAATTTTAGAACATCCACAAGGTTATGATCCCATTCAAAAAACTATTACATAGCGTTCGTCAAGGTGGGTTTAAACATTTCCTGCAAAATAGGGCAACAATGCACGGCTTTATATAGTAATGTTATATAGTTCACCAATTAAACATGGCATTGCAAAGTATCGGTATGAAAATAAATCTTTAGTTACTATTTAAACTGTCATTTTGCAAAATTTGTTTTGCAGTTCAAGGACAGCCACCTTGAAACATAATTTCTCTACTCTGGAGAGGTCAGTTAGGGAGGTATAAAACAAGCCCCTGCACTGATCAAGCAGCTCACAGTGTAGCATGTTGCAGGGTATGAGGTTTACGATTCTGCAGGATGTATTCTAGCCTCACTAGCGTAAGAAGAAAAAATATTCTAGCAAGCAAAATAAATATTCAAAGTTATTTGCAAAGTAAATAACTGAATAATGTATAGGGGAGTTTAATGTCCCTTTATTTACAGGAGGAGTAACACAGAATTACTCCCTTACTAGTTTGAAGGGATTGTCTCAAGCTCCCAGTAACTTCACCTCTAGAACAGCAATACTCTGCAAGATATTGTAACTATGCACATATGCCACACCCTATTGGCTAAGCAGCTTTGTCCCCAGACTGGTTATGCGTAAACCCCTCTAGCACATTAGAGCATTTCATCATTGCTATTTTCTCTTTATTTAGAAAGAGTTGTTGGTATCTACCTATGTGTGTTTGACGGTAAAGTAATTAATACTCAGCATTATTAGCTGAAAGATATACATTTATCCATAGACTGGCACATGGGCAGTTGTGTTGATACTAGAGGAAAACCCTCACTCTGCATCTCTTTGTGAAAATTTCCACCTGAGCTCTGATTCAAAAGGAAAAAAAATGAATAAAATTTAAAAAAAGATTAAAAAAAAGTAAAGAAAAGATACCATAACGCTCCTTACAATTGTCTGTTTCATGTATTTTCTTGTTAGGTTATTTATAATACGTTGTATCTCTCATTAGCTTTCAGGTCTGATGAATAATTCCCACTGTAACTAATTTAACATTATCAAAAATTATCTTGTCAAAGTGACGATCAAAAGTGTGGGTCATTAATTCTTAAAATGGTCTTCTCAAGCAGAGGTACAGATTTCACTCTCGATTATTATTCCATCTGAATTTTATAAGAAAGTTCTGAAAATAGAAGCGTGTGCTCAGTGATGTTGTGCAGAGTTAGAGCCAATCTGTATACTTCAACTTTTATAAATTCTTCATGACATTAAAGGGATTCTGTACCCTAACATTGTCTGGCATTCACTTCAATAGGAGCAGTATCAATACAGCATCTAAATTTAAAGGGACAGTCTAGGCCCAATACTTATTCTTTATTACTTTTTGTTA